>NC_090265.1:906405204-906700204 GCF_040414725.1 Anabrus simplex
AACAGAGGTGCGCATGGATGTGCTCTTCTATTAGTCGTGTATGTGCTGCGAAGTATGAAACGTGGATTTTCAAGGAGGACCATGGACAAACATTATTTGAGAAAAAACCTTTAAGAGACTTTCACAATATTAGCAACATTTTAAGACAGGGCCTCTCAAACGTCCAAAATCTCACGCGTGTAAACCCAGGCGCAAAGGTTCTGTGCACTGTGCATCGGTCCAACTCGGTTCAACTAGGCTTGACTCGCATGGTGCAGTGCGCTCAGAGCGACGAAACGTTCGGTGATAGATGGCTTCTTGATCAGTGAAACCGATAAGCGAAAGACAACAATATAATAAGGGAGCAACCTGTTTCGAAGAACGCAAAGACTCCATTTCAATCGAACTGGGAACTTTCGAATTTTTTTTTTTTTTTTTTTTTTTTTTTTTTTTTTTTTTTTTTTGTCAGTCGTGACGACAAAGCCAAATGCTTAACCTGTGGGATAATAATTCGTGATCATCAAAAAGATCTACTTTCCAGTACAAAGGCTTTGCTCGAACTCTGCCAGAATTAGTCGAAGGAAGATTTCCCTAAGCTGCATCGAGAAGCAGCTACAATTATTTCTATGTTTGGTTCCAGATGCGTATGTGAAAGGATTTTTATATTTTGACTCGTACGAAAACTAGATTGCGTGCGAGTATTTCTGATCGTATTTTAAAGAACGCTCTCAGATCTGCCAACCTATCCCTTGTTCCAGACATTATTGGTATAATTGCAAAGAAAAAGGAAAGAACTAGAGAATATAAATTGTCTGCTCAATCCAAATTGAAGGAAGAGATTTTTAACACCTGTAACCTTGTCCCATACAACTGAGTGTCTCCGCTCACCTCACGTAAACATTTCGCAGTGAGGGTAGAAACAGCGGTGAAGGTGAGGAAGGCGGAGACAGGCCGTATGGGTGAGGCAGGTGTAGGGAAAGAGGAGTGGGGATTTGCACTCTGGTCAACCTATTGAAGTCGTCTCCTGCCCCATGCGCCGTGCAGTGCACCGGCGCGTGCACCCTGAGAGTCCCTGCTTGAAGGCAGTGGCTGGCAGGATGCTGTAGTTATGACGTGAGAGCTAGTCAGGTGGAAAGAACGAGCAGTGGAATCGGATCGCTACAAACACGCGCAAGCTCAGAGGTATAATTTAGTTTGTGTATTATGTAGAAGAATTTCCGAGTAGTGTTTGCAGGTTGACAAAACTTAAACCAAGCTTCGCAGCTTCGTTTAACTTTCATTTTCCAGCCATTTTTAACACATTGTGGTAAGGTCGTGGGGGCAATCTGCGTCACATATGTGGAATCGACCCTGTTTAAGAGCCGGATTCCCTTCCTGACGTCATTCCAGTAAGGAGGGATATACTTACTATCACACAAATCAGTGGTGTTTGAGAGTGTGGTATGCTGTGTGTATACGAAGAGGTGTTTATTGGGACGAATACAATTGCATAGTCACCGAGCAGGCCGAATTAAGAAGATGCAGTTAAAATTCCCGACTACTTCGCACCTTTATTTATAATACGTATATCATTTTCTGAGAGCGCCTTTTCACGTAGCTGTATCATGAACGTCATTCTGCTGTAAGTACATTAAAGTTTTTTTTTTTGCTATTTGCTTTACGTCGAACTGACACAGATAGGTCTTATGGCGATGATGGGACAGGAAAGGCCTAGGAATGGGAAGGAAGCGACCGCGGCCTTAATTAATGCAGTACATTAAAGTCTACACACTGGCAGGAGATCGGGCATGCGCAAATAAGACATGGGAACAATCAGGTGGCGGTGCCGTCGATATGTATTGCTCAATTGACGGGCATCCATTGGAATGTGTTGTAATGTGGCGTTGAAGTGAAGAGTGTCGATTTCACATATCTACAGTAAAACACGATCTCAAAAGGTGATCAGCGTTCGTGGATTAAAATCGAGGTTGCCTGTGGCAAAAATGTATGTTACCGAGGATTACATGAAGCCTGTCCGAGAATGCATTACCGTGTAGGACGCTTGCATGTCGCAAACAATATCAAGCTCTTATGGCAACGATGGCACTGGGAGGTCTTGCAACACCCTCCGTATTCACCAGACATGAGTTCTTGCGACATCGAACTGTTTTCTGAAGTTGAAGCAACCCCTGAACCCCTCCAGGGCCGCCGATTTCCTGACGTGGTAACTGTACCCCTGCTGTCGCCAACGGTCCCGTACGGCTTTCCGACATTTGGCAAAAGATAATAGAATTTTCCGGGGGTTATATTGAAGGAGTGTAATGCAATTGTACTCGTTAGTTCATTAATTATCGCGCTCAATCAATATTGCCCCCGTAAATTATTTGCTTGCATTTGTTCACCACGGATATACAGTTTTGTTTCTATACTAATTTATTGTCATTCTCACTGGGAGAGATTGAATTTTCTAACCAGTTAAGAATAATTTCTACTGCCGCCATATTCTTCGATTTTGGCCCACTTTGGAGCACGGTAAACAATTGACTTGATGGTAGGTCCTGTTTACTTCTCCCAGAACATCATCATTTCGCTGTGGTTAATGTTCCATTCCTTTGAACATATGTTCTTGGATGTTTCATTTTGCTTTTCCTGGAAACCCTTGAATGTATCAATTTTAGCTCGAAACACATCTCTATTAAATATTTCTTGTGGGTTGATGCGAACTTCGTCAATATCTTTTCTTGTTTCTTCTACTTATTCTTCTTCGTTAGTATCGGCCTACGAAGGACCACGTCATTTCAGCTGTCTTCTCTGGGCATTGATCTTCGCCCAGTGCTTCTTCATTCGTAGCCGGGGTTCCTTTTTCCTTTCCTCCGTCCATGTCTTTCTCGTCTTCAACTTTAGCCTTTCTTGAAAACCTTGGTGGTCTTTTAGTTTCCTCCTGAGTAGGTTACGTTCTTGTAAATCTTCATAAATGATCCCCATCTCATGTAGGTCCCTTACCACCTACTTGAACCAAGTTGGCTGGGTCTTGTTATCTTTAAAATAGGTAAAAATATGGTTCGATAATCGTGTGGGTTTCAATCTCAGCGAGTGTCCATAAAATGCGATTCTCCTACTCCGCTTGACATCAAAGATCTTCTGGACATGAGTATACAGCTCATAGTTACGCGACGTCTATTCATCTTTGCCTTTAATTGGGCCGCCAACGGCCGTAGCCGTGTTGAAATACCGGAACCCGTGAGATCTCCGAAGTTAAGCAAGATTGGGCGTGGTCAGGAGTTGGATGGGTTGCCACGCGCTGTTGGTGGAGGGTAAGGGAATGGTGGATCGGAAAGGAACTGGCCACCCTACCGCACGTAATCTCCGGCTCAGGAACACCTCTGCGGAGGTTCGGACCTGCCTTCGGGCAGAATAACCCTTTAATTGGGCCAATAATTTTCCTTAAGATCTTTCCCTCTTTAATTTCCAGTTTTTCTATCAGGCCGTTCTTGTTCTTAGCAAGGCATTCCGCTGCATACAAAGCTTCAAGTCTTATGAGAGTGCAGTAGTGTCTGAGTTTTGCGTTCAAGGATATGGACTTTTCGTTGTAAACGTCTTTGGTCGGTTGATAAGCTATTTCCATTTTATTCATACGTGACGCGAGAGCTTCTTTTTCAGAGATGTTTGGTCCTATTTCTTCTATTATTATTATTATTATTATTATTATTATTATTATTATTATTATTATTATTATTATTATTATTATTATTTCGTTATGCCCATTTCAAAGAGAGCGTTTCAACTTGTTATCTTTGTCTGACGGCTTCCCCCCCTTCTTCGTATTCTCCCAAAATCTCTTCATGAATTCGCTGTGGTGTTTTTTTTTTCCATTCGTTCTTCTCTCCACTGTTTTCCAGCTTTTAGCTTTTTCAACAAATCTGTGATTTGCAACCAGAATTCCAAACACTTTACGATTTTTAATGAAATCGTCTGTAGCGTTTATTTCCTGTAATTCCTGCTTAATTTCTTCCAACCAGTTGATCTTTACCTTCTCTGAATTAGTTATAGTTCATGGTTCTTTTTAGCGAATGTATTATTGACCATTCTAGAGATGTTACAATTTCAAGCGTCTCCTGCGTACGGCATCAGTAAATGTATCTGTTGCTGTGTTCAGGTCTTTAGTTTTTCCCTTAATTCATATACCATTTACTGTTATTAGTTGGACCATATATTTTTCCGAGGATTTTAGGTTCTTGCTTCCCAAATTCATCAATTTTACGGGGCCCTCCTAGATATGTAATTTCTGAGACCTATAATGCTTCTGACGAAAAAACTGTCCTATTATGACGAAGTTTCGCATTACGCGATATCAAGCTTTCATTGTAATGATTCCATCTTACTTTATACGCCTTTTGGAGTTTAGTGGCTTGTTATTATTATTATTATTATTATTATTATTATTATTATTATTATTATTATTATTAAAATAGAAGGGTGGCTCATGTTCACGATAGTGAATGACGATAGGCCCTCTGAATGTAAGCTGGCGGGTTAGAACCATGCTCGATCGGCCTCAAATACGCTAACCTCGTGCCGGTAGGTTTACAAACACATAAAGTCCTCCTGCAGGACAAAATTCAGACATCTTGGCTTTTCCGAAACCGTAGAAGTATGTGTTGTAAAGTAAAACTAATAACATTATTGTTACTCAACGAAGTATATACGTGCAGAATAGGATTTTTTCGAATCACATCATTGCACGTCCGCCTCTGTGGTGTAGAGGTTAGTGTGATTAGCTGCCACCCCGCGGAGGTCAGGGTTCGCTTCCCGATTCTGTCACGAAATTTGAAAAGTGGTACGAGGGCTGTAACGGGGTCCATTCAGCCTAGGAAGGTCAAATGAGTAGAGGGGGTTCGATTCCCACCTCAGCCATCCTGGAAGTGATTTTCCATGGTTTCGCACTTCTTCTCCAGGCAAATACCGGGATGTTACCTAACTTAAGGCAACGGCCGATTCCTTACCTCTTGCTTGTCTATCCCTTACAAACTCCCCATCCCCATACATGGTCCCTGTTCAGCATAGCAGGTGAGGCCGCCTGGGCGAGGTACTGGTCATCCTCCCTAGTTGTATCCCCCAACCCAGAGTCTGAAGCTTCAGGACACTGCCCTTGCGGCGGTAGAGGTGGGAACCCTCGCTGATTCCGAGGGAAAAACCGACCCTGGAGGGTAAACACATGAATAAGAAGAAGAACATCATTGCACTGTTGTCTCTTGAATGTGTCTTTCAGTATTATTCAGGTATGTATTATAATTTCCCTTTCTCTTAATAACTAATTGTAATATTAATTTCGTTTCGGAGGAAATAAAAAAACAAACATACTATGAGCAGTGATACCGAAACTGGAATATACTTTCCTGGAGCAGGCGCTGGACGAAATCTCGTTATTATTGCAGAGTGCAGTATATCGATTTCCCATTTTAACCTGTTTGTAGTTTATTCACGACGTTGATAGATAGCACTAATGACTCTCTAAGCACTTGAAGGTACAATTACTAAAGATTGCTCTCAGCATGGTGGTTCTATGTTTCATCGCTGCACAGAGTATCAATTAGAGTTCGGGCATTAATTTGCTATAGGCTTTGACAGTTGACTCGTAAATATAAAAACATCCTGTCACACTCATAATTGAAGAAAATTTCCCTATGGTTTGCCAATGAATACACTTCGTTTAATCTGATTTTGTTTACAATCGCTTATATTTTCATCCTTCTGATAAACACCTTATTACTACAATGAAAAAATGATTAATGAATGATAATCATAATTATACCGAGCGAGTTCGCCGGGCGGTTAGGGACGCGAAGCTGTAAGCTTGCATTTGGGAGAGAGCGTGTTCTAACCCCACTGTCGGGAGCTCTCAAGATGGTTTTTCATGGTATCCCATTTTCACACAAGGCAAATGCTGGGGTTGTACCTCATTTAAGGCCGCGGTCGGTTCCTTTCCACTCCAAGCCAATTCCATTCTCATCGTCGCCATAAGACCTACCTGTGTCGGTGCGAGGTAAATATAATAATAATAAGAAGAATAAGAATAAGAATAATTACAATTATAAGTATAATTATAATAATTGCTTACAGTATCAGTGAATACTTTTCGTGATTTTCATCAATGCTTTAAATTTGCCTGCTTCACAAGAATTTGACCATGCACTCTCCGCACATTACAATACTGTGGGAAGCGGACGCATTGTAAGGCGGTTTATGTTCGTAAACATAAATAATTAATGAAAGTCACTGCACAAAACGTTCTGGGGAGGGGATGCCTAGCCGAAGTGGTAAAGGCGTGTTGTGTTCAACTGGAAGGACATGGATTCATTTCCCCCAGAGGAAACAGAACAATTTAAGGAACGAGATTTCCAGTCCTGGAGTAGCATGTGGCACTGAAGTTCACTTAGCCTACTACGTTAATAATCTGGAGTGCAATATTGTAGAGGCATAGAGCTAACAACTCTATTCCACTTACGAAAGGAACCTACCAAGTATAACAAACCCATTTCCTAGAAACTTCTCTCAGCGAAAGAGGGGCCGAAATAAGTGAACATATTTCGGCTTATCCGTAGACAATCGACTGTTTCCATGAAAATGACTGTCGTAGTTTCAGACGTGTTCTGCGTGCCTCTTAGAGCGTAACAAGTCCAACTGCCGCAGTGCCGTAGTGGCTATCGCCGCGGCTTCAGACTTTTGCGCCCCGTGTTCAAATTCCGATTGTTCTTTTTTTGTTTAATTTATTTACTTATAGTCTACTCATTGACGATTACTGCAGAATGTCCGACTCGTTGGCTGAATGGTCAGCGTAGTGGCCTTCTGTTCAGAGGGTTCCGGGTTCGATTCCCGGTAGGGTCGGGGATTTTAGCCTTTATTGGTTAATTCCAATGGCTCGGGGGCTGGGTGTTTTTGCTGTCCTCAACATCCCTGCAACTCACACACCACTCATAACACTATACTCCACTACAATAACACGCAGTTACCTACACATGGCAGGTGCTGCCCACCGTCATCAGAGGGTCTGCCTTACAAGGGCTGCATTCGGCTAAATTATTATTACTACGGAATGTATCTTATCGGGTTAGTGGATACGAGGGCGTTATATTCATTGTAAAATTACAACTGGGTTTTACAATAAGTGTTACCGGTATGTATTTATTATTATTTATTTTCCATCGTATACAAATTACGGATTGATCGAGAAGAGGATACGGAACAAAATAGGTCTAATGAATGTATGTCCGGAAATGCATGGTTTGTTCCTTAGGAACCATTTATTCAATTAATCCTTTGTTACAGAGATGGCGATCTAATACGCACTGTACCATGCATCCACAGTTACAGTATGTGTTGAAAATGGTTTCCATGTGCATCCACGCATGCGCCGTAGGATGTTCTGTCTCACACGTTCACATCGGCCAGGCTGCATCCGAACAGTGTCAAAGGCAGCATGAATACGCTGATCCAGTGTCTCCTTATTTGGAATGGGCTCTGTATACACGATACTTTTGATATGGCCCCATAACCAGAAATCGCATGGGTTGAGATCTGGCGAATGAGCAGGCCATATAACTGGACCTCCTCGTCCGATCCATGGACCAGGAAAGACACGATTGAGATGCGTCCGGACGTTCACGGCGGAGTGGGCTGGAGCACCATCATGTCGCAGCCACATAACCCTGCGAATAATCAACGTTACGTCTTCCAGCAGGGGGGTTCAAAGTCACCCGCAAGAAATGCCGATAGTTCCGGCCTGTTAGGTGACGTGGAAGTAAGACTGGTCCCAAAACTCGGTCGCCAATTATCCCGGCCCACACGTTCCAGCTGAGCCGCTGCTGATGATTCACTGGCACCAAACAATGGGGGTACTGCATACAACCCCATGGATGACTGTTATGAAATTTGAAGATACCACTCCGCGTAATGGTGGCCTCATCTGTGAATAGGATGGATGCCACAAATCCCGGAATCGTGATTGCCTGATGAATAAACCAGTGAGAAAACCGCTCCCGATGTGGACAAGTCTGTCACTAGAAAGCCTTGCACACGCTGTAAGTGATGAGGGTAGTACAATTGTCATGGACAATGTTCCACACGGTCGTCTGGCTTACCCTGTGCTGGCGGACCAACTGCCTGGTACTGACACGGCGGTCGCCTTTCACAGTGTTAATCACATTTTCCTCCACGTCTTGTGTCCGAATAGGGCGGGTACGCCTTCATGATTTCCTGCTTCCTTAAACGATCCTGTCTCAGACAAACGGCGAAACACTGTTGCAAACATTGAATGCTGTGGTTGTTGTCGGCGGGGATAGGTCTCCCGATACAGTCATGCTGCCCGCCGCCCGTTGCCATTTGCCTTACCGTAAGTAAACACCATGTCGGCAAGCTTTCGAGTCGAATACGGAACCATTGTGTACAACGCTGTAACACATCCACTACTCGGTGAGTCAGCACGAGAAGTGACTCGGACATACCGATACCAATGACTATGGCAAGAGAGGGCGGTAGGGCATGACGCATGAGGAACCCTCTAGGAGGTGGATTCCATTCCCAACTCAGCCATCCTCGAAGTTGTTTCCCGTGGTTTTATACTTCTCCTTAAGATAAATGCCGGATTGGTACCTCACCTAAGGCCACAGCCGCTTCCTTCCATCTTCCTTGTCCAGACCTTCCAATCTTCCCATCTCCCCCATAAAGCGCCTGTTCAGCATAGCAGGTGAGGCCACCTGGCTACGGCACTGGTCCTCCGGCTAGTTGTATCGCTCGACTCAAAATCTTACCCTCCAGGAAACTGCCCTTGAGGCGGTAGCGGGGGGATCCCTCGTTGAGTCCGAGGGGTATACGAATACTGGAGGGTAAACGGATTAAGTGTGCATTGATATTTGGTGTAACCTGTGCGGCAAAAGGGCATTATTTTTAGGAATTTCGTGTTAAGTCAACAAATTTCCAATGAGTCGACCAACCAAAGTACTAAAACTCCACGAAGAAGACGAACAGAGGAATCAAAGGCAAAAGTGGCAAAATAAAATATGCAGTTAAAGAGACAAACAACTGAAGTATCATACCTGTTTTTGATTCCAATCAAATGCCGTAGTGAACCTGGAAACTGTAACTTTAATTCATCAGAAATATTAATAGTCCATTTAGAATTTCTAATGACTTTATAGATAGTAATTTCGACTGTAAGACAAATTTACGTACTACTCATGTTATAATTGTTTACACCTATTTATGCTCACTAGCCGGCCCCGTGGTGTAGGGGTAGCGTGCCTGACTCTTAGACGGAGGCCCCGGGTTCGATTCCCGGCCAGGTCAGTAGGGCTGGTTCGAGGTCCACTCAGTCTACGTGATTAGAATTGAGGAGCTACCTGACTGTGAGATAGCGGCCCCGGTGTAGAAAGCCAAGAATAACGGCCGAGAGGATTCGTCGTGCTGACCATACGACACCTCGTAATCTGCAGGCTTTCGGGCTGAGCAGTGGTCGCTTGGAAGGCCAAAGCCCTTCAAGGGCTGTAGTGCCATGGGGGGTATTCATGCTCACGAAGAAACTGCGTAAGACTCGGGCGTTGTGGGTGGAGGTGGTAGAATAACGTCCATGGTATCCTAAGAGGCGACATTGGAGCGTTGGTTGTTGACCATGGAATTCTTAGCTGAGTCCTATCATTGCTCCCATTTACTTGTGTCAGGCTCCTCACATTCATCTACCGAGCTCGATAGCTGCAGTCGCTTAAGTGCGGCCAGTATCCAGTATTCGGGAGATAGTGGTTTCGAACCTCACTGTCGGCAGCCCTGAAGATGGTTTTCCGTGGTTTCCCATTTTCACACCAGGCAAATGCTGGGCCTGTACCTTAGTAAAGGCCATGGCCGCTTCCTTCCCACTCCTAGCCCTTTCCTGTCTCATCGTCGCCACAAGACCTATCTGTGTCGGTGCGACGTAAAGCAACTTGCAAAAAAAATCTATCCTATCCTACCTCGCTTGGTCAACTCTTGTTCTTCTCCGAATCCGACGGCATTAGGTTTGCGAATCCTAGGGAGTCTTTCGTTTTCACGCCCTTCGTGGCCTTTCTTTGTCGGACCCCTTCTATTTTTCCCCTTGATTAATGTTAATAGAGGATGGTTACTTCGCTGTACTTCTTTCTAAAACAGTAATCACCACCACCACCACTCTGTATCTCTGTCTCTGTGTGTTTGTGAATACTTAAAACCTTTTATGAAACTTATATTAGTATGTGTACATCACAATGTGTAACTGAAAATTAAACCGTGATATTGAAATAACTTCCATCTAACCATACATAAAATGCCGCTTTAGCTTTCGTTTTCTGAAGCAAAAGTGAAAAATCGAGGATAAGCCACTCGCCACCGTTACTTGTTATTGAACAACTCAACCCTATTTTCCTATTCCTCTCATGGAACGTGTCGTTTCTATCGACTACCAGATTCTTCTTAATCCTCGCGTCGCTGCTTTTATGTCCTGGTTACTCCGCATTAAAATGTTCGCATGTAGCTGTTGGTTGCTGAGAGACCACTCCAGCTCATCTCTAGAACCACTCCACTCTATCTGCAGGTAAATTAAAAGCTTGGAGACAGCGGATGCGACCGATCGATCTCTAGGCAACACGAGATTGCCCGTCGCCTTAGCGTGGTAAGCGAGGCTTCCGTTCTGGAGCTGCTGAAACTGTGGCTCGGTTTACTAAGTAGAGTGGTCTCAGTTGAACTATAGAATTACGTTTATGCATTGAACTTGCTCTGAGTCTCATTTCTTGTGTTTATTGTTAGGTGGTGAAATGCTTGATCAACGTCCGTTGATAATTTATTTCATACTAGCTGTAGTACCCGGCGTTGCCCGGATAGTTTCTGAATATTTACCTTTAAGATTTGCATTACCAGTTAGTTATGTGTGATGTGAATTTTTATAGAATTCCTTTTTGACTTGCAGATTGATATGTTATGATCTATTATGTAGTTTTAAAATTATTTAGATGTGTTTGATTTCAAGTTTTATATTATTTAATTTTCGAGTAAAACTTCGTCCTTACGGAAGCTCGAATCGACTGGGAAGTATTTGACCCTGTCAAAAATTAATAAGTGATAACTATGTGTATTTAGCCGTCGCACTACAGATACGATGTACAGGATTTCAACTGTCAATGAAACTGTCCCCCTCCCGCCCTCCACCACTAAGAGATATAAAATCTGGATTGTCACCATTCATCTCAGTGACCCAGAAAACTGTAGGTTCGACACTGTTTTCGATTATTTTTATATCTCACTCCCCCTCACCCACACCCCAAAGGGAGCTGAACATGAATTTAAAAAAAATCGGAGTGTCACTAATTATTTCAGCTACCACGAAAACTATGGATTCGATAATATTCCAGATTATTTTTATACCACCCCCTCGCCTCCTGCCCATAAGGGTACTAGGGGTTTCAGCCTCACGCGGTTTGTCTCCTGATACTAATTGATAAGTGTACCAAGTTTGGTGAAATTGCTCCAGTGGTTTAGGAGGTGGTGTCATTTACACACCCATACACCCACGCACACACGTACATCAATTTGTATATATAGTAAGAAGAAGAAGATATTTTTATATGTAGTTTTTCGATTAATTCTATATCTCACCCCCTTCGCTCCCCACTTGGACTTGCAAAAAATCCGGAGTAATACTATTCATCTCAGAGACCCTGAAATCTATGGATTCGAAACTATTTTTAATTATTTCTATATCTCACTCCCCCCCCTTTGCTCCCCACCTAAAAGGGGGCTGGACTTTAAAAAATTCTAGAGTATTACTTTTCAACTCAGTGACCCCGAAAACTATGAATTCGACACTATTCCCGATTATTATTGTAACTACCCCCCCCCCGACCCTCTCCCTTAAGGGCGCTAGGGATGGCTTACCCCCCACAGTGATCGTCTCCCGATATTAAGTAATACGTGTACCAAGTTTGGTTGAAATTGCTCCAGTGGCTTAGGAGGAGATGTGTCATTTACACACACACTTCCATTTCTATATATAGTAAGATTTTTACACTCGTACTTCACCCCCTTTCCATTCCCGCCCAAAGGAGTCCTATGAGTGCCTTACACAACAGTATATTTTTTCCAGATATTAAGTCTTATTTGTACCAATTTTGGTTGGCAGCTATGCCCAAATGTACATACATAATCTCACTGCTCTACAATCCTGGAGCTGACGTTGCCATGGTTACGGCAGTTCATTTCTTTATCCGATTCCTAGAGCAGGGGTAGTGTGGTGCCAATATCTCCGTAACGGTTGGTGTTAGGGCCTTAAAACATAGTTTTCGGGCCCGTAGGGCTTACCGAGTTTTGTTCTTTGCGTCAAGAGGATTAAATTGAGCTTTGTCTCGTCCTTATACGACAAATTCGATATTTTGCCTACATTAGCCTATTATTTTTATATTTTTCCTATAAAACCTTCGTCTTTTCAAAGATTTTAAAATGATATGCATATCGAAACCTTCCCCGGGGTGAGTATACTCTAAATATGAAGTTTGGTTGAGATCTATCCAGCCGTTTCGACGTGATGGTGGAACAAACAAACAGACAAACAGACACGAACAACTTTATTTATAAGATTTATCTATTTACTTTATAGTGAACGTAATAGGTCATCTGCCCTTATTGAAGGGTTTACGACATTTGTTATATATAAAATAACTTTCACATACTCCTTACATTACCTATTAGTAACACACAAAGTAGGAATAGAAACGGATTTAGGAGAATTCGTCATATTTCTTCGACACCGTTACGATTAGTGACAATTCGAAACGTAACCATACTGGCTACAGTTTAAAATGATTACAGGCGATTTTAGGCTTCTGTCACGTCAAGAACTCAAGGTAAAATTCTCTTCGTTTCGCAGAGAACTGACTGAAGTTTTTTTTTTACTATTTGCTTTACGTTGCACCGACACAAGTAGGTCTTATGGCGACCATGGGATATGAAAGGCCTAGGGATTGAAAGGAAGCGACCATGGACTTAAGGTACAGGCCCAGCATTTGCCTGCCGTGAAAATGGGTAACTACGGAAAACCATCTTCAGGGCTGCCGACAGTGGGGTTCGAACCCATTATCTCCCGGATGCGAGCTCACAACCGCGCGTATTGAAGTCTTCCTCGTGAACTGTTGAAATAAAGCAAAGAATTTTGCCTTGTTTTCTTGACATAGAGAAAGCCTTATTAAAAACGTATTGTCATGTTTTATTACTGGCCGTGAAAGTATCAATTTAAACAATAACGTAGTAAGTCACATAGTTAAATTGTCATTTTACCGTACAATACCTGCTATATTATGGCCCAGTGACCGGAGATGGCTTACAATGCGTCCTTCCTCGTTCGCAGTTTTCGACGATGCGTGAATAATGTGTGTCGATCAGCATACCGTTTGCTATTCTGTCTAGTTTTGCTACCTTACCTGAAGATGAAGTATTGTATATGAATGAAATGAAATGAAATGAAATGGCATATGACTTTCAGTGCCGGGAGTGTCCGAGGAGAAGTTCGGCTCGCCAGTTGCAGGGCTTTTTATTTGACACCCGCAGGCGACTGCGCGTCGTGATGAGGATGAAATGATGATGAAGACGACACATACACCCAGCCCCCGTGCCAGCGAAATTAACCAATTAAGGTTAAAATTTCCGACCCTGCCGGAAATCGAACCCGGGACCCCTGTGCCCAAAGGGCAGCACGCTAACCATTTAGCCATGGAGCCGGACAATATATGAATGATACTTCCCGACTAATATATTGAGTCGCCTGTACTATGCCCCACAGCAATTATCAATCTAGGGAAGGTAAATCACAACGCCACACTACTACCCTACATTTGTCGATTCTGTGCTTGGTAAACTTAAAACAATGATGTAAGTTTACAGCATCCTCTCTCAGTTTGTATGTAATTTCATCACTCGTGTTTGTGAAAATAATGCGAACTTGCAGCGGAAGGAGTTGTAAGCATACTTACGATTTGTAAGGTTGCCAATAACGGTAAGAACGCAGTGCCTTACAGTGGAGATAATAAGGTTAATGGGGAGCCTACACCATTAAACATAACAAATTGGGATGTATTAAACATTTTTACGCATCAATGGAAATCAATACTGAAAGGAAACTAAGTATGACAAACGCATTATTCCTTCATAATATGCCTACAAACTTAGAAATGATGTATAACTATGCCATTATAGATCATTATTCAAAATAGCGGTGTATCATGGCCACTATTTTTCCATTTCCCTGATAATTTCCAAACATATTAAAATTTTTCTGATTTTTTAAATTATCATTAGTAATGGTCAGTGAAATCCATCAAGAACAAACATTTTTTTTTTCATTTTCATTTGAAAATATTCTTTTAAACTTAACCAGTGAGGTTTCAATAATTCTAGTATGGCTTCATTTATTCTTCCTATTCTTATTCTTTCTGATATACACGTGTATTTCATGTTAAATCTTAAAATCTTTCAGAGTTATCAGGGAAAGGTTTCTGAGAAAACAAAAATTACGAGAAACGAACGACAAACTTACCGATAAAGGGTTTGCTTGTATGACAGAATTTCACGGTTTTGATCATAACTCTGAAATTATTGGAGATATTAACAAACATTTTGCTCTATTATGAAGAGAAAAGTTCAGTTTGAACTGAAAAAATTGAAAAATACCATTCTTTTGCCGGTCAAAGTTGTTGGCTACCCATTAAAAATATATTAAGAAAGATAATTAATAACATGATACCCTGTGGTGTATGACGAAATGTTGCCGATGATAAACTGTAACAGTGTGAATTGTACTCTAAATGTGATGATTTATAACAATGTGGTATACAATATCTATTACGAATTGTAATTCTGTGCTGTGTGAAGTAATGTAAATCACAATACAAAGTGCTATTCTAAAACAATAAGTAAATATAATACGTAATATTTAAAATATATTAAGGCAGGAATGTCGCTTAGGATATTACTGAAAAATATTATTAGCGGAGTTTACATTGGAGGATTTAAAATTTCGTTAAAAGGTCAAGAATCCCATGAAAGAGTAAATTCAGCTTCTGTCACACTAAAATCTTTCTATGTTAAAAAGGAATGGCGTATACCCTATATCTGTCTGTCTGTCTACCTGCCTGCCGCCTGCTTGCCTGCCTGCCTTCCGAAATAACATCACGTCTATACCGATGGGTAGAATTTTACGAAATTTTGCACAAACGTTCTCAGAGGGGCTTGGCATCTTTCATTTCAATGTATAGACTTAGTGGAATTGTTGGCGAAAAGTCGTGTAATAGCGTGCTCTATGCCTATGTCAGAGTAGCAATGATATAAGTTTAGTTATACGAAGCCAATAGCAGGCATGTTGATAGTCTCTGGTTTGCTGAGCGTGGTGAAAAGTAGTTTTGTAGAGATTTTCTGCACCAAAAATATTCCATGGTAAATTATCTTTCCTAATTGGCCTCAGATACCAATAGGTCAACGTCAAGGGCATTGAATGCTCTAAAGCTTCTGAAAAGTCTTGGAGACATGAGGCTTAAAATTACGACTACCATTACATGTGTAGTCTGAAATTTTAAAATGCTATAGGAATTTGAAATTCGAGCCGTAATATATCAAACTTGAGTAAAAGTGGAATATAGTAATGTCGAGCAGACACCTGCGGGACTTAAAATAACCCTGGTTTAAAGCATTATAATGTAATTGATATAAAAACGTTCCAGATTAACGCGTATACAATCCTATACACATATGACACACAAGCGGAAGCTGGACTATCAGACGAACCCATCTTTTAGCGGTTTCTTTTCAGACCAACTTTACTACACTGGAGTAAATGCTCGATGGAATCAAGAGAACTTATTCTTGAGTAAGAAGAACAGACATTTTAGTACCGAGAATGATTGCTTGTGAAACAAGTGGGAAGAATGGTAGGAGAGTAATCGAAACGAGAAGATAATAGCTAAGTTGGAGAAATATCATGGTTGAAGCTTAGTGTATCAGACGGCTTCAGCGGTGAAGTCACGTCGGCAGAATGGAGGACCTAGGAGAATAATGGAATAGGGTTGAAGGGTTGGAGAAACAGAGGAAGGCCAAGGCGATGATGATCAGAATCGTTTAATAATTTAATTACTGAACGACGAGCGCATTCTGTTATGTTTCGTTTCAAGATATTAACCTGAAAAAATAATATCTGCAAAAGTATGAAAACAAAACGCGTAATAGTTTAAAATACGATTTCTCTGAATGATGCCTAAATTACTAGACTAACTGAACTGAAATTTGGCATGAGTACACCTGAGTTATTTAGTTAAAAAGTACAAGCTTATTCTGATGTTTCAATAATTAACTTTGTTAAAACATTGGAAATTTTTATGAAGGTATTTACTGAACATGTGCATGTTTCTTTTACTGAGCGAGTTGTCCGTGCGGTTAGGGTCGCGCAGCTGTGAGGTTGCAATAGGAACATCGTGGGTTCGAACCCCATTGTCGGCAACCCTGAAGATGGATTCCCATGATTTCCCATTTTCACATCAGGCAAATATTGACGCTCTACCTTACATAAGACCACGGCCGCTTCTTTTCCACTCCTAGCCTTTTCCTATTCGATCGTCGCCATAAAACCTATCTGTGTCGGTGCGACATAAAGCAAATCAAAACTTATAAGTTTTAACCACTGACTACCAAAATAAACGTCAAATGGTTAGTCCTGTCACCAAATAAATACTAGAATGTGTTCTTAAAAATTTTCTCTATATTCAATTTAATTGGTAACTGTAATGGTTCTGCAGGAAATTCTGTTTTTGTGTATTAAATTACGCGTTTGGAAGCACCTGCAGGCCAAGCGGCCTCCGACTGGGTTTAATGCAGGTTCTTGGCAGGTCAGTGAAATCGTTAACTGTCGACCCGTCAACGATCGGTACGTTCTGCTGGTATGAACTCATGAATCAATACTCTTACGTAACTTCATTCCACTCCTAATTGGAGAGATTTTATCAATTTCAGATTTGATATTTGAAATAATGTTATATTTATAGGCTGACTTAATTTTCGTGGTATGTAGAAAAATACTGCTTGCAGCATAGATGAAACATCAATTTGGTTATTAATTATTTTATATAAAACTAGCTTGTACCCGCGGCTTTGCCCGCGTTTGTTTTAATTCAACAGTTTTATATAATAAAACACTTTTCCTTATAGAGCTTTCGGTTGAACTATATTAGTATCCTTCCAAATGGAGCTAAGATATCTAGTGCGTTTGCCTTTCCAACTCTTGAACAAACCACGTACAGTTGACAGTGGGAGAAGCAGTCTTTTCGAAGATGGAGTCCTACAACTTTAAGAGATTGTTCTTGGGTCTTGTTGATGTTCATGGCGAAACTGAAACAAACGGAGAACTGAAGACATCTAAACATAAACTTTATATCCGAAGAAATTATTCGAATCATAGGAATGAATATTACTTCGCTCACGGCATGCCCAATCATGGCTTCAATAATATTAATCATCACTTTGAGTCTTGTTCATTGCAGAGGGCAGGATTCTTATTCTTAAGAAGGATAATAGCTGCCACAATCGTCCGCTCTAGGATGTTCGAGGGTACTCCAGGTGGTTCCAAGTCTTTCAAGAGCTCTGCCGTGTAGTCGATAGACTTGTAACTTTGTAGAACATCGGGTAATTCTTGTAAAAGTTGCTTGTTGATGACGTTGACAGATTCATTTCTTGGAGAAAAGATTGCTCTTTGACATAGCCATGCATAATTGGTGAAATGCTGTGGCCACGAATGTTAAATTTTCAGATCAATGCGTGTTTATTATAATATAATCTTCTTTACTATAGTCTTTCTCTAAATGAAATAATAAAACATGAGATTGTGTTAGTTGAGAAAAAACATGGTAACCGGATAATTCTTGTGAGTGTTGCTTATTGATGACGTTGAAAGCTTCATGTCTTGGTACAAGAATTGCTCTTAGACACAGCCATGAGTCTTAAGTGAAAACCTGTGCCCACCTATGACGAACATTTCAGACCTTTGTTTGCCGTAGATTTGGGTGGGCATCGCACACAGACAGACAGACAGACAGACAGACAGACAGACAGACAGACAGACAAGGAAAAGGTGCATTTCCTTGTTATGGTGGACACGACCGACAGACCGATACAGATATGCCATTAAATTCTCGGCAATGTACAGACAAAACTCTCATGTTTTATAAATAGTAGTAGTTCTTGAGTAGAACAGGATTATGAATCGACGGCGAAGTTCAGCAGTCCGTACCGTCCTAATCATGTTTTTACAATGATTTTTAATATACCAATATAGATTTCGTTAACTCAGACACATTTCTGAAGACATGCAGTGTTTTCAATTTGCTATGGCTTCCCGTACGGAATAGCACAAACTTACTAGTAAGGCCCGGATTATTAACCCCTCCCCATGGCACTACAGCCCTTCAAGGGCCTTGGTCTACCAAGCGACCGCTGCTTAGCCGAAGGCCTGCAGATTATGAGGTGTCGTGTGGTCAGCACGACGAATCCTCTCGGCCGTTATTCTTGGCTTTATAGACCGGGGCCGCTATCTCACCGTCAGATAGCTCCTCAATTCTAATCACGTAGGCTGAGTGGACATCGAACCAGCCTTCAGATCCAGGTAAAAATCCCTGACCTGGCCGGGAATTGAACCCGGGGCCTCCGAGTAAGAGGCAGGTACGCTACCCCGGATTATTAAGTAATTACATATTCCATTCCATCAATTACATAGACAACTGAAAGTGAAGTATGTCAGCTAATTGTGGTTCGGCAGCCATGAAGATGGTTTCCCATTTTCACACTGGGACTGGTCCTTAATTTTTTGCTCCTTGCTTTGCATCTCACCGACACAGATAGGTCGTATGGCGACAATGGGATAGGAAAGGGCTAGCCTTAATTAAGATACAGCCCCAGAATTTGCCTCATGTGAAAATGGGAAACCATGGAAAACCATCTTCAGGGCTGCCGTCAGTGGGGTTCAAACCCACTATCTCCCGGACTCAAGCTTACAGCTGCGCGCCCCCTCAGGGCCAACTCGCCCGGTGGACGTTAATTAAGGCCACAGCCGCTTCGTTCCCACTCCCAGGCCTTTTTTGCCCCATCGTCGCCATAAGACTTATCTGTTTCAGTACGACGTAAAGCAACTTGTAAAAAAAAAGTAATATTACATGTTATGTGAAGAATGCAACACTTTTCTACATATCTTGGTAAATATTCAAAAAAATGAAAAATTGTGTCAGTTTGTATAATGTTCAGATTATAGTAAAATAATTGGCGAATTTCAACTCATAGAATAGGTCCTATATTTCAATTCCATAAGTTGGCTTAAAATTTCCTTTAAAATTGAGATATCTGACCATTAGTTTGTAAAATACAGTAGGTCCGAGTGACTCGACTACATAGAACAGCAATAATCCTTTCTCAAAATCTGAGATGGTTTGGTGCGTTTCAATGGTCAGAGTTTATAACAAACCCCATGCAGTATTAAACGAAGTCTAGATTATTCAAGTTCTCTATTTGTTTGCAAGATCATTAGGGGCGAACAAGAAGTTTCCCCGGTAGGCACTTCACCCAGCTAGTTTTATCTTTTAAAATATGCACCGGTGACTTCCTTCTCAGCATACAAGAGAATGTTATCGGATCAACGCCAAAACAGAACAATGGAAAATATGGAGAAGAAATTCATGACACACTGCGCATTACGATAGTAAAGTTACCATACTATTTTTGTTATTTAACAGGGGTTTAAAGGCAGATTCTAAATAACTTCATTTAGTGACATTTATTTCTTTCATTTCCAATGCATGTGGGCAGCAGGAAATTAGCTACACCAGTGCACTGTGTAATGTACTCCACGAGTTACAGTGAATAAAATGATTTTTAAATATTTGAAGTATTTTGATTATGGCTTTCATTTGATTATTAATAGTGTCAAAATTAGAAAGCTGTAGACTATACATTATATAAGGCAACGACAGATTACTTAGTCATAAATTGAGGTTGAAAATTTGTATTGTCTCATTTCATAACCATAAGTAATAATAAAATAAATATACGAATATTTTTGTATACTTAATGCATTAAGAGCTTTTATAATGGAACATCTCAAATCACCTCGGGAGCTAAATTTTATTTCTAGTTATCGACATTTCGAGATATATAGAATACTATTTTTGAACATATATAGCGCATAATTGAATCACATGTATCTACGGGCTTTTACCAAATACAGTAGATTTTACAGTATATAAAAATATACTAACAAACTCGTACTTCACGGCATCGCTTTAATTATGACCCTTATTAAAGTAAGTTCTTAGAAGATAGTATACAGAATATACAGTAGTGAAGCAAGAAACATACTTCCGTTAACACCTTTGGAACACTTTCGTTAGTCTCTTCTGTTTTTTACTGTTGACCTTCTTTCCTTCCACCAGGCGAGTTGGCCGTGCGCGTAGAGGCGCGGCTGTGAGCTTGCATCCGGGAGATAGTAGGTTCGAATCCCACTATCGGCAGCCCTGAAGATGGTTTCCCATTTTCACACCAGGCAAATGCTGGGGCTGTACCTTAATTAAGGCCACGGCCGCTTCCTTCCAACTCCTAGGCCTTTCCCATCCCATCGTCGCCATAAGACCTATCTGTGTCGGTGCGACGTAAAGCCCCTAGCAAAAAAAAACTTTCCTTCCACACACTTTTCAACAACAGTTATTGCTGTGAGAAACACTGCCATTTATATTCGACTGACTCTGTATGTAGGTTCGAAACACGCAATCGAGATTAAAAAATGGAGTTTGTAATCCACGACTCCCGGGGTTGCTTTCTTACGTGACAGGTAACGAATTCAAACCCGAAAAACAACGAGGCTTTTTCAATTTCCCGTCACTAGAAATTTTAGTTTTTCGGTTCCCGTCATATTAGCTACCAGAAACACTTTAACCCTTTGGTCCGACTCGTTGGCTGAATGGTTAGCGTACTCGCCTTCGGTTCAGAGGATCCCGGATTGGATTACCGGTCCGGTCGGGAATTTGAATCGCTTCTGATTAATTCGTCTGGCTCGGAGACTGGAATTTGTGTCCGTACCAGCACTCTCCTCTTTATATTCACACAACACACTACACTACCATCCACCACAAGAATACGCAATAGTGATTACATCTTTCCATATAGGGTTGGCGTCGGGAAGGGCATTCGGCCATAAAACAAGGCCAAATCCACATGTTTGACGCAGTTCGCACCCGCGACCCCACAAGTGTGGGAAAAAGCGGTAGGTAAAGAAGATCACTGTAACCCTTTCTTTACTTTTTAACTGTTCCTCACAATCTACAAATGCTGTATTGCACAGTCAGTGTTGTACGAAATTCGAGTCAGAGTATTTTTTGCTTCAAGGGAGGAAACGTTTGTTTCTAGATATCGAGAAATTCGTGTAACTAAATTGAGAGTAAAAGAGAAATAAGTACACGAGAAGTATAGGGCAGACGGCCGGGAATTGAAGTTACTTCGACTAATGGAGGTTCGAGATACCGACGTTCGACTGTGTTTGATTTTATTTTATGAATATTACATATTTTATGACTATTGTTTATTTCATATTTACTATATCTTGCCGACGGCCGAAGCCGTGTTGAAACACCGGATCCCGTGAGATCTCCGAAGTTAAGCAACATTGGGCGTGGTCAGGAGTTGGATGGGTTGTCACGCGCTGTTGGTGGGGGTAAGGGAATGGAGGAGCGGAAAGGAACTGGCCACCCTACCGCACGTAAACTCCGGCTCAGGAACACCTCTGAGGAGGTTCGGACCTGCCTTCGGGCAGAATAACCCTTACCTTACCTATATGATTACATAAAAATCCTGGCCGTGCTTACTAGTTTAATTTATTCGTCTGAATCTCACCCCTGGCTTTGACAGTAAGAAAGTGACTGAAGTATATGAAATACCAGAAATGCTATTCCTTACGAGGTCCTGTTATCAATGGTGTTAATGTGTCACTCACAGTGTGGGTTGGTGCTTGCATTTCCGTAAGACTGTTATATACAGACGTTATCTGACAAAAGGAAATTACCTTGCTTCTCATTTCCCTAGTACGCTTTCCTTGCTCCTCTACGTATGACAGCTAATGAAGCAGCTGTCGAGGATCCAACCAGCCGACAGGTTCAGGATTATACATAGAGCCTACATACGTACAGTACATAGTTGATAGTACACTATCAACACAGATGATTAGAAAAAATGTAAAACAATTTTTAAATTCGTACTATGTACCCTACTGTGCAGTTTATAAAAGTTACGTAAATTTAAGCAATAGCAGACCTTGCTGTCATATTACCTAAACTTCCCTCGTATATGGCGTATAGTTTGGGACGAAATGGCCGAAATAGGATGTTCGAATGATGTTGATCAATAGAGATACTAAAATTGAAGCGGGAATATGTGGTGATTCCTGAGTAGGAGGTTATCACACTTCTAAACACTGATCATAAAAGAGATCCTTCGAAAAATGAAGTCATGATATAAGAAGCACTATAAAGGATAGCGGACCGGGCGAGTTGGCCGTGCGGTTAGAGGCGCGCGGCTGTGAGCTTGCATCCGGGTGATAGTGGGTTCGAATCCTACTGTCGGCAGCCCTGAAGATGGTTTTCCGTGGTTTCTCATTTTCACACCAGGCAAATGCTGGGGCTGTACCTTAATTAAGGACACGACTGCTTCCTTCCAATTCCTAGGCCGTTCCCATCCCATCCCATCCCATCCCATCCCATCCCATCCCAGGGTAGCGGAAAATGAATACATCATAAGTCTTGGGTGATGTTATGCTGTATTGAGTAATAAATGTTACAGCATTTTGAGCGATTGCAAGATACGGACAGAAGGTAATTGTGTGATGGTAAAAGGGGTGGAAAATCACTGTCCTCTCAGTTTTAGTTACTGTGTTGATGGGATGAAAGTCCCCATGGGGATCATTTTTAAGTGCCTAGGTGGCATTTAGTGGTTAAAGTAAGGGTGCAAGGGACAAGGCATATGAATCTCCGGTGAGACCACAATTAGAGTATGATTCCTGAGTATAGGATCCACAGCAGATCGATTTGTTCTGGGTGATTTCCGACAAACGAGTAAGGTTTTCAAGGGCGATGTTCGATAAATTTCCAAATTCTTTGCAATTATTTAACAAGACCAGGTAAACAACTGATAGGGAATCTGCCACCTGAGCGACTGCCTTAAATGCACATCAGTGATCATTGATTGATTGATTGATTGATTGATTGATTGATTGATTGATTGATTGATTGATTGATTGATTGATTGATTGATTGATTGATTGATCATTGTTGCCCTTGCCAACCATGCCCCTGGGTCAGAAGTAGTTTATTGCCGTGAATCCCGGCAACTTATAATTTCTGCATCATTCTTTTTCTGTATATTCTGGCTCTAACCCTAGCAATCCCCAGATATTTTTGTTTCACGCAATACACACCTCATAAACCATAAAGAAAAACTTCAGTTTAGCTTCACTTATGCATGTTACGTTATATTTGTAAACATTCGGCAGTTGAAACTGCACTACTCCCTTGTCTGTACATATTCTGTCCTTCTCTTTCAAATCTAATACAGTCACTGTTTCTAGAAACGTACCACGCTTGTCATCCTGGAACATGTATACTTTTAGTCGGTAGCCGAAAAATAACAACGCAAACATTTGATAATTAGATATGAATGCGTAGAATAAAGACTTGAAAGTTATATATATGTATTTATATGCTTCCGAAATATTTGATTGGTACAACCAAAGGGTATGAGAAGGGGGGATGTCTTTAGGCCCTTGAACAACAATTATCGTACGGCCTCATGTAACTAGATTAGGACCTTCTGAAGTGGTGCCATGTAGGCTGCCCACCTAACAATTTCAACATTCCATTTGTACTGCTGTCTAGCAACAAAAGAGGAATTAGTTCCAGTGACTGAGTTAATTTACTATGGCCGGGTGATACTGAGTTTGCCACCAGAGATCTTTGACATGGCAACAACAAAAACCATCATTCAAAATTCGACTACCTCAGTCGGGTCAGAATCCACGAAATTGGCATCAAGAGTCTACCACTCTACAGTTGACCCACCGAAGCAGCTGTCATGTGTATAGTGTTAACTTGTCGGAAACTAAGGAATTATCCCGTTCAGTTCAGTCGGTAGGATGGTTTATAAAGCCTGTTGTATTTGGTCATTTCCTTCACGTTTATATTACGTTGTATCACAAACGTAAGGTGTGTAGGAATAAAGGGAAATAGTATGCACATATTTTGAAAGAAAGTACTATGTTGATTAGTGAGCCGAGTGAACCTAATGACGTACTGGCGAATATCTGAGCCGGTATGTAAATATTCTTGCTGATGTAACCCCCATCCATGTAACTGCAGATGAACCACAGCTTGTTAAAACCGTTGTTTAGCTATCTAATATAGACACGTCTGTCGATGAGTGGTCGAAGGTAAATCTGAAAGAACGAAGTTGACAAGCAAATAGTTTGATCAACTTCAATCTTTAACTACTCACTGCATGTTCTGTAGTATCCGCCTATATCGTTCTAATGAAACGTTCACCATTCGCATCACCTATCCACCACGTTTTTACAAGGGTGTAATACAAATGGAAGATACAATGTGTAAAGGATGGTTGAAGAAATTGAACTGAACTAGTACCATATACATTTCTTTTATAATCCAATATTAATGTATCATTTTACTACTGATCATATTTTAAGGGGCTTTATACACTTACACAATTTTTTAAGGTTCATTTCATAGACACACATTCCTTCGTTTCCCTACCAATTGTCATACCACCGAGCTGATTGAGTCGGATGGTAGAGTTGAAGTTCTTTGTTAAATCCAGTTCAGTCTAGTAGTATATGAGGATGTTCAAATATACCATCCTTTAGTAGATAGACTTACTGGCATTTAAAATAAATCTCGCGGGATAAAATACTAGCCGTCAACATTACCGAAAATGATTGAAAAGACAATTAGCGGGAAGTAAATAGAACAATGTTATTATTATTATTATTATTATTATTATTATTATTATTATTGTTATTATCTTCAATTTTCTTGACAAACTTTTCAGTAGCTTTTGCATTTTACTTGAACTAAACATTCGGCTTATTAGACTGTGTTCAGTACATATCGTACCTGTCGAAGAGAGGCTTAAGTGCAGAAAAAATGACCAACCGGAAGCTGAACGTTTATTTAACGTACAACGCGATCGTGAAAATGAACCATTCACTTATATTTGCACTTATTGACGAGTTGAATGCTGCAGTCAGCACAGTGTACGTACAGCACAGTCATGTACCTCACCTGTCGTTTGATGTCTGGATTGCAATGTTTAATCTGTTGGTCAATAAATAAACATCAAGTTTTTCTGACCTATTACTGAATCACCATTTAATTCTGATTCTCGTAAAAGAATTCAGAGTAACTTAGATGGAGCAGTTATGGAGGATGGACCACAATGGCCACATTTAATTAGAAACTGAAGGAGTTGTAGGCGAATAACACCAAAAAAATGATATACTCTCAATAATGAATAGGAACGATTTTCTATAACATCTGTATAAATGTGCTGGGCTGAGTGGCTCAGACGGTTGAGGCACTGGCCTTCTGCCCCCAACTCTGCTGGTTCGATCCTCTCTCAGTCCGATTGTATTTGAAGATGCTCAAATACATCAGCCTCATATCAGTAGATTTACTGGCACGTAAAAGACCTCCTGTGGGACTAAATTCCGTTAACTCGGAGTCTTCAAAAACCGTTAAAGTGGTTAGTGGTATTTAAAGCAAATAACATTATTATTATTATTATTATTATTATTATTATTATTATTATTATTATTATATGTAAATGTACATCTCCATGGTAGTTCAGTCTTTAGAGGAACGCTCAAACTTTCAAGACGAGTGATATTATTGCCTGATTTTACTATACTTTCAAGAGATCCTTCCGTTCAATGCCATACAGTCTTAAATCGGGATGCCAATCAGGCGAAATCACCGTGGGCATTGAGGACTGATCCCAGCGACGCACTAGGTTGAAGACCGCGTGTGGTAAAACTCCGTGTACTGTTGCGTGAAGAAGTCCGTAACTGCCTGCTGCATATCCTCGACTGACAGGAAGCGGGATTGCCAGGCGTTGAGATCCATTGCTATTGTACGTATGGTTAGGCGCTGGTCCGACCTAATCGCTTTATCCACCGCCCTCATTTTGTTGACCGCTGGCTTCCCAGATCGACCGGCGTCTTGTGTTGAATTGCGACCCGCACGGAACTTGGTGCACCATTTCACAACGGTGGTTTTCGACAGACATACTGCCCCGTACACAGTCTTCATTCTCTAATAGATGTCCACCGGTTATTTTTCCTTCGGCAACCAAGAACAGAATAACAGCACGTTGGTCCTGTTTGGACGCATTTGGTAATAACGTCGCCATTTCACATGGCCCCATTTAATGCTCGCACCTCGGCACAACACGATTGCCACACTAATCCCTTTGCCTACATGTCCGTGCTTATATAACCGCATCGGAGTCGCGCTATGTTGCTTGATCGCTGCAGCAAATCCCTCAAAGGGAAACTTCTCGATTACGCCGTATATATTTACAGTAGAGGTGTGCACGGCAGCTCATTGGCTGGACGAATATTATATCACTAAGAGGGAAAATTAAATTTTCCGTATTTCGCTGCACGTTAACTTTCGTCAGCTTATCCCAGTTATTTTTGGTTTTGATCAAAGGTTTTACGACCGGAAGCCCTTCCTGACGCCACGTGATTCTTGAGATAAAAATCTCGACTCCAGATACGAACCTAAGCCTTCTCGGTGGGAAGTCAGCAGCTAAGCCACTGAGCTATGCATGCCCCCAGCCTGCTGTACGTTAGATAAATAGGAAATGTGCATTTGACATATCGCACTTGAACAAAACACAAGTATAGGAACGGCGTGTATCAGTGTGTTCCACTCGGTGCTGAATGTAATTACCAATTAGTGTGGCGTCACTTCCGGCCAGTTACCTGTCATCTGTCTCCCGTTGTCATGGTAATTAACTGCGGGGTGGATCACATTACCAAGTCACAAGCGAGCACCGCTGCTACTTTATATTCCGAGGATATGAAGGTCCAGAAAGATAATAATGCCACACTTCAGTTGCTACCAATTTTAAGGGAGACTGGAGTACTCTGGAATACCAACTGCCTGCGACGGAATTCTATCACGCAACCTTTAATACGGAAAAGGCTTACCTAATAAAGGAAGTTACGTAGTCGGTCAAGTCTGGGAAAAGTGTTGCTGAATGCTAACTCTGATCATCCTCCGCTAATCAGAACTGCATACTGAACATTTTCTTCGTAAGGTTTTAGTCCATAGGCTGTGAAAAATAATACGTCTCTGGCCACACTCTCCTCAGTTTACTTACATAATGGAAATATTCATTTTTTAAATCTAGAATTATATTGCCACGAACCTACTACGCTGGCGTATCAAGGGGAGAGGTGATTCTCCCAAGTGGCGCGTCCCAGGTGGCGGAGAGTGGGGTCCTAACCGACTTGCCGGCGGACTTGAGGGAAGTAAATTAGCTCTCGTGGACGAAAAACACAACCCCCTATGGGTGGGGGGCGCAGACGAAGAATACACCCATAGTGTCCCCTGCATGTCGTAAGAGACGACTAAAAGGGGCGACCAAGGGATGATCGTATTAGAACCACGAGACTACTTGTGATTAGTACCACCATGCAGGGAACACCATGGGCCGCTTTCACGTGCGCGTGTACCACTATGTTACGTACAAAATAGGTTTGTGATTAGTAGCGATAGTATGTGGCTCAGTATGCATTTTACAGTACCTCTGATTCGTACCCCTATATGAGCAACACCATGGTTCTTCCTTGCCTATGCTTAGTCTCGACAATGTGAGGAACACCATGGGATAGTGCGGGTCCCTGTGGTTAGTCCAGTTATGTGAGGAACGTCATAGGTTTGCGTTACCTGTATAGGTATGGGTTGCCTGTAATTAGCGCCGCAGTGTGCGAAACACCATAGGCCTGTGTTACATGTGCGAATTTAATTACCTGTGAATAGTACCATAATGTGTGGAATACGGCGAGTCTACGCTACTTTTGATTAGTACCGCAACATGACAAATACCAAGGTTCTATTTTCCTAGCGATAAGTACCATTATGAGGGGCCGATTACCTGGATTTCGGAGCCGTTTCGATTACAAGCATCATCGATTCACTATTGTGCTTTAGAAGCAGTCCCTTGGTCAGTAATACTATTATTTAACGCTAGTTTCTGGGAATGTGAGGTTTGCGGGTCGGATCCACTGATGGTTTTAACTTCATATCCATCCATCCGTCCTCACGTTTTCGAATCTGGTCAGAGGAGGATTATGGATTTGTAAACTGTCATAACATTTCGTCTCATTTCGTACCATTAGGGGCCAACGACCCTGATGTTAGGCCCCTTTAAACAACAAGCATCATCATAATCATCAAAATTATATTGGAATAATGATTACAGTGGTGATTTGTATTCCAAGGGTTAAAACAACTCTCTATATGTTTATCCAATCGGAGAATGAAGAGGAAGATGAATAACATCTCTAAACTGATGATATTGGATAGAGGATAGGAAGAGCCATAGACGACGGGAGAATCGTAAGACAACTTAGGCTTTTTAAAAGTAACATTTGTTGGTATCGATAGTAAAAAAATGTGACGTGGAAAAGTTGGCTAAGAAAAATAACTTTCAGCTATCACATTCATGTTATTGTACAACTGCCCGATAATTGCCCCTCAATTGGTAAACCTCCTGCGAGGTTCTTAAAGGAATTCGAGTAATAAATTATGTTACTTGATATTGACGAAATCGAATGAATTAAAGCCGCATTTTTCTGTAGTTGCCATTTTGAAACATGAAAAGCAATGAACTGTGATATACTGAATGTACCCCTGCGTATTTTTAAAGGTAATTTCGAAAACTTAGTCGTTTTGATAGTGTTTATAATGTAATGCGTAAATTCTGTATGTGCCACCGTAAATTACAAGCAAATTTGCGTACATTTTAGATGAATTCTGTAGCTACTAAACTGTAAATCAGAAGAAAGTTACATCACAACAGTTTCCTTCGTGCCTTGGCTTGCAAGGATGACTGTTTCACAGCCAGATTGCATGCAGGTATTGGAGCGCTACGTGTTTAGTGCGATGATATTCTCAACCACCTACTTGGCATTTCTGATCGGGCCCTCTTGCTCTCGTTTCAGTGTGTATCTTATTTCATCTTATTCATATTACGAAGTTTAGTGAATAAAATTCTATCCCTCTCTCGGAAAATAAGATCCCTAGACTGGCTGAGAATCAAACCCAGAGGTCTCCGGGTAAGAATGAGACACTCTACCTCTGCATCACGGGGCTGGCGAGTCGTAAATATCATTAGTAATTCGTCTGCGATTCGGAAACTGGTTTAAGGGAAAGATTCTCAGAATCCCCACCTACCCGCCGCCCCTGCACACACGAGCAAGCCGAATTGGACACTAACAACGCTTAGACTCTTTAAGTGAATTATCTCCACTTCTCACTGTAGTACAGTCCGGCTCCATGGCTAAATGGTTAGCGTGCTGGCCTTTGGCCACAGGGGTCCTGGGTTCGATTCCCGGCAGGGTCGGGAATTTTAACCATCATTGGTTAATTTCACTGGCACTGGGGCTGGGTGTATGTGTCGTCTTCATCATCATTTCATCATCACGACGCGCAGGTCACCTACGGGTGTCAAATCGAAAGACCTGCACCTGGCGAGCCGAACATGTCCTCGGACACTCCCGGCACGAAAAGCCATACGCCATTTCATTTCACTGTAGTACAGAGTGGGAAACACAAAATTCATCGCTCACTGTTGGTCAATATTTCATTCTATTCTGTCCAAGCGAAAAATACACAGTTTCTTTAATGTTTCCTTCCTTTGCGTTTTCATTCTCTCTCGCTTTGTGCATGATCGAGTATTATATTTTCAAAGACATTAGGCGCCTTTTTCTGCAATCCTTGTTCCAATCTTACTTGTACACGTTAAACTCTTAGGCCCCAACGAACATGGAAAAAATTCGAACATGGAGTTGCTATCTTTTTTCAAAATTTGACCTCGATTCTTATAAAATTTCGCGTGAAATTTGGAATATTACGAATTTTTTGTTTGTATTAATATATTTTGGAATAGGATTTGGAATAGGTGCCCTGGGATTCAAAATATTCTCCTCAGTGCAAATACAAACTATCTTAACATCTTATGAGCCTATAATATTACTTCTTAACTTCCAGGATCAGGGATGCCGTAATAGAAGGAGCAAGAAAACAATTGTGTGTAAGGATGAGAAAGGGAACTTCTTGGTGGAAAGATGAAGTTAGGGCAGCTAGTGGGCGTAAAACGAAAGCGTATCAAATAATAGCTCGAAACAGGAACGGAGCAGATAGGGAGTCGTATGTAGATATGCGAAACGAAGCAAAACAAATCATTGTAGAGACCAAGAAGCAATTACAGTAGAAACTCATTAATTCGTACGAATTGAGACTCTAGGTTGTACGAATTAAACAAAATAACTTATGAAATGAGCCATGGTACATATTTAAACACTATATTCAGTAAAAGGAACGTGTACAGGACAGTATTTCAAATTTAAGAAATATCAAGGTTATTCGGTATACAAGATATGATGCAATATCGTACAAGGTCTTACAAAATACGGAGTATCTAGTGCAGTACAGAATTAGAATATGGCAGTCCTTGACCACACTTGACACGCTTACTGGTTTGATGAAAACCCTGCTCTTTTGTTGGCTTACTTTGACATTAATTTCTTTAATAATTACTCACGCAGATGACTCAGATGTTCATAATATGCAGATATGTTTTCATCGTTGTTGTCTTCAACGTACTTAATGACGATGTTTAGATGGTCCTCAATTTCACTAAGTTTTCGCATAGTGTTAATAATATCACCTACTTCATCCTGGTCATACTCATGCATCACACTTTCCATGATCTCCTCGTGCGTACTTTACGACATTGCGTTAGTAACTCAGCTTTATACTGTAATTGCATTTATATATTATTATTAAACGGCTATCCGGATTAAGTGAAGTCTGGACTAATGGGTTCCGGATTTATGAGGTTCGGCTGTGTTCGGAGATTGCAGTTATATCCTGGAAAGTCTTGGTCAAACGACAGGGCAACCTTTCTGGACACTAATAAGGAATCTTATAAAGGAAGAGAAAAAGGAAATGAGTAGTGTTCTAGGTGAATATAGTGCTCAAAGCACTGGTGGAAGGAATATTTTGATTTTGTTTCAAAGTAAAAGGAAGTATTTTTGTTGGAGTTGCGAATAAGAGAGTTCATGAGGAGAACATTGATGGCAGTGAAGTGACGTTGGATGAAGTGGAAAGGATGGTAAAGAAACTGCATCTCATGAAGCAGCAGGCATATGTGAAATATACCTGAGGTAATGAAATATATTGTGGGAAGGCTGGGAAGAAATATCTTCATATAATAATTTGATTAGCAATGAATGTTAGCAAGGTGCATTCTTATTGGATGAAAGCAGTAATCGCAACTGGAAGTATTGCAAATCTACCAAGGTGTTTCGTTGATCAGTATACCTGGCAAGGACTTGACAAGCATTCTGGAAAGGAGGGCGCGATCAGTAGTTATTAGTGTTGTTGTTCTAAACCACAGAAGAGTTCTCAGGATCAGAATTTTACGATGCACCAAGCAATTGAAAAATGCTTCCAGCTGAGTTGTGTATTTTTTCGTTGGTCTAGAGAAAACATATGACAGTACTGAGGATAAAGGTGTTGACCGTTCTGAGGGAGTAGGGATGAGTTTTTACAGCCAATTCAAGGCATTCATGTTGACAAATGGGCTGCAGCGAAAATTGATCGTAGAATGAGCTCTTGGTTCAGGGTAGTCACAGGGGTTGGACAAGGCTGCAATCCTTCAACTTTGTTCTTCATAGTAGACATGGATCAATTACCGGAAGGTATAAAATGGTATAGAGTTTGATAGATAGTTTGACAGAAGTGTAGAAAACAGTTTGGCCTATGCCGACAACTTGGTCTTAATAACACGCTGTGTTGAAAGCCTGCAATGAAGCGTGAAATTTAGAAAAAAATTTAGTGTGTGTGATATTAAAAAAAAGTATATTTTCCAGGACTAAGCTGAGTTCGGTAGGTAAGAAACCTAAAATGATTCGATATCAGTTCGGGAATACGAAACTGGAACAGGTGGATTATTTCAAGCATGTAAGACTAGCTGGTGTACTCGTGCTTCGTTACGGAATTCTGCATTGTACACAGAATTCTATATGTAGTAATGTACCCGTTGTGAATAAGATGTTAGTAAACTGCATAATAACGTAGTTATTTAGAAATTAATTTTTAGGCACCTTCCCCTAAACTACCATTTCAACCAGCGTGAATAACGTTATTTATAGCTTATAGTGTATTGCGTTATTACCCAGTTTTACATATCGATTTTCATTGAATTCTGTTCACCCATTTTATCGTGGCTCGGCGTTGATATGGACTTAGCAACAAAAGTCGAAATTCTTGAATATCTCTGTTATCACAGCCGGTAGGGTAAAAATGTATAATATATAAATGATCGGAAATGTAATTCTATATAACTTCAATTGCGTAGTATTGATCTATAGAACCAATAACATATATTTTGTGATTTGAATTTTAGGCTTTCCCTAAACTACCATTTCACTCAGCGTGAATAACATTGTTTATAGCTTAGATTGTAGCACCTCATTTCCCAACTTTACATGCCGATCTTCATTAAAATCTCTCCAGCCAATTTCTCGTGATGCGCGTACATACGTACATACAGGGATATAGACAGATAGACAAACAGACAGGCATAGATGACGGAAAATTAAAAATTGCATTTCCCTGTTACCGAGGACAGGACGGGTATATAAATTACTTTTTAAAATTGTGAGCAATGTACATACAAAACTCTTAGTTTATTAATTACTTACCTACTTCCTCTTCATGGATTAGGCTTATCTGTTTCGACCTCATATTTCATTCCATCTCTTCATAGGACGACCATTATCACTTCTTCCTGTAGGTTGGTATTCCAGGGCAAGTTTTGGGGTTCTGTTGTTATCCATCCTCAGAACGTTTTTTTTTTTTTAGTTTATCTTGTTTTGGAATATTCTTTCATTCACTTAGAATATATTTAATACCGGGCGAGTTGGCCGTGCGCGTAGAGGCGCGCGGCTGTGAGCTTGCATCCGGGAGATAGTAGGTTCGAATCCCACTATCGGCAGCCCTGAAAATGGTTTTCCGTGGTTTCCCATTTTCACACCAGGCAAATGCTGGGGCTGTACCTTAATTAAGGCCACGGCCGCTTCCTTCCAACTCCTAGGCCTTTCCTATCCCATCGTCGCCATAAGACCTATCTGTGTCGGTGCGACGTAAAACCCCTATCAAAAAAAAAAAAAGAATATATTTAATTGTTGTCTTACCTCTTCATTTCGTAATTTTATCTTTTAGGGAGTATCCTTTCACTGATCTTAAAAATCTCATTTCTGATCATTGTATTTTGTTCCTATAGCTTGTTTTACGCACCCGTGTCTCACTTCCATATAACAAAATTGGTACAGCCATAGTCTTATAGAATTTAAGGTGAAGAGTTGCCAGCCCTTCGTACAACCCTCAACCAGGAGGACCAGGGACTCTTCTGCCGGAATTGCCATATCTTAGCCGAAGGACCCAGTTTCTTTCTTCTTCTTATTATTTTTTTTTTGCTTTACGTCGCACCGACACGGACAGGTCTTATGGCGGCGATGGGACAGGGAGGAGCTAGGAGTGGGAAGGAAGTGGCCATGGCTTCATTAATGCAGAGCCCCACCATTTGCCTGGTGTGAAAATGGTAAACCACGGAAGAAACATCTTCAGGGCTGCCGACAGTGGGGTTCGGACCCACTATCTCCCGAATACTGGATACTGGCCGCAATTAAGCGACTGCAGCCCTCGAGCTCGGTGGACCCAGTTTTAAGGCGCCAGGTATTCTCCCTCACCCCAACCCCATGAGGGGCAGGATTTGCTGATTACATTAACTGATGGACTGTCAACTAAAGCATTTCTTGAGTTTTAATGGCAGCACTTACTCGAAACCAGTGCAACCCCCAAGGGTCAACAACCAGCCATTGACTCTTAGTTTGTATAGATGTGTATTCTCCCAACAGGGTATTATAATAAGCGAAACTGTATCATGGTGCAGCGAAGGTAATGCATTGTGGTCACAGTTACGATCAACAGTATTCTGTAAGAAATGAGGTCTCGGACGAATCCATTCTTGCATCGGTCAGTTTTCAGAACGACTTTGATGTACGGGAGTGTAAGTTGGGTGTACTCCGAATGGTTGTTGTTTCAAAGGGTAGGTACAATGGCAGAGGGAATTTGGAATGAGGATATATAGGCTAAGTCAGAAATTAACTTGGTGAATGAAGCTGCATGCATAAACGAGTTTTAGGGGTGCGAACATGTACGGCGGATGGGGGTGTATGGGTTACCTATGAGAGTAATATAATGGATCATGGAGGCTATGAGAAGTAGAGCGAGATCAAGACGACGATCGTTAGGTTCAGCTTTTAACGATTGAAATATGAGGCATGGAACTAGATGAGGGCACAGAGGTAGTTAAAGTGGAGAACTGTGGAAGCGCTTATTTAATTCACAGAGGCTACCAGACTGATCGCCGAAAGGCATAACACACTACAATGGAGTATGTATGTATGTTTGTTTTTTGTTTGTTTGTTTGTTTGTTTATTTGGGCATCAAGGCAAAATATATAGCTGGGCTGAGTGGCTCCGACGGTTGAGGCGCTGGCCTTCTGATCCCAACTTGGCAGGTTCGAACCTGGCTCAGTCCGGTAGTATTATGAGGGAATCTGCCACATGGACGACAGTCTTAAATGCAGATCAATGGTGATTGATTGATTGATTGATTGATTGATTGATTGATTGATTGATTGATTGATTGATTGATTACATTTCGGGATAGAGTTTATTAACAAATGATAGGACAACTTATCGTAGACTATGTTTTGGGGGGACAATTTATAATCGCATTATTCATAACAATATGCAACAAGTTACTAGATTTTCTTTGGTACCTAACAACAATCTTTATACCATAATCATGAAATTGTTTAGCTTATGGACCCACTAATAGAAAATACTGAAAAAGGACAGGCACTGTATAGCTCAAGCTTTAAAATATAGGCGTACTTCATAGGGAAGGACAAATGGGGAGTGATAATGACAACATTTTCAAATACTCGTCGTTAAGTAGTTTATTTAAATTTTTCACGTATGTGTTGCTCCTAAATGTGGGTCTGAGTAATTTGGAATTGTGACAAAACAGTGACCTTCACTAAGCCTTACTTATCAGACAGTACTAATTGTGGGTATATTATATGGTACGGAATACAGCTAGTCGTTACTGCTCGCACAGTAGCTGTATCGTGCTTCATAAATGATCATTAGCATCGCACATTCTCCGCTCTTTCAATATTTATGACGGGCTGTTGTGCTGAAATACCCGCTACCATTAAGTGAAATATGGGAAAATGATACTGAGAAGCTGATGTAGAACAACATTCAACCGCTGAGATAGCAGTAACTTGCTCAGTTTTATGGTGTGGACACAGAGTAGCACATTCCTCTTCAGCTGGAATGTGTGTATACAGTATGAAGGTTCGTTATTAAAGTCTCTGAAGCCAGCATATGTCTCCATTTTTTTCTAGTCACTGTTAAAATATACGTATAGCTTGGACTGTTCAACTGAACAAGGCGCGCATATTACTGTGTCGGTATGTGTTGATATAAACGATGGTACTAAAGGCTCATTCCATTGAAATGAAAGGAAGTAAAGACCGTTTCAGGCAAGAAACGAGTATGGAAGGTGCAAGAAAGTGTGGCATGTATAATAAAAAGCATAAGGAATGGTAAACACGTGGAAGAGATAAATGTATTAGAAGATACAGCAGCCTCCATCGAACCTTGTGACGGTGAAGGCCAGTTAAAGATAAATTTATATTTAATCAATATATTTATTCATTAATTTACTTACTTATTTATATATCACATACGCCGCCAATTATAGCAGGCGATATATAATACAAAGAGTAAGAAAATTAAAAATTGATATTGACAAAAATTAACAGTATAATTTTAAAGGACTGATATGCAGAGATTAGATTCAAATTCAGTTTATTTTTCTGACTACTTATTCTGTTGGTGAGAAATATCTGAAACGTTTTCGACTGCTAAGACGAATGTGGGCCCGCCAGAAGCAAGACGCTCTGGACTGTCACGAGATACAAACATGTTCAGAAGCCCAGGATGAAATGACTCAACTTATCTCTCCGACATATTAACGGAATTTGCCATAAATTACGTCACTGATGACTATACTGGAAACCATTCAAAAGAGAAAGAAGAATTGATTAGGTCACTGTTTATGAAGGAAATGTTTATTATCGCATGGAAGCAAAAGTTGCAGAGAGAAGGTTGAGAGGAAGAAAGTGGCATCGGATGATGGAAGTTAGTGGAAGACTAAAAGGATGACAGAAGATGGATCGGCTTGGAAAATGCATGCAAAACCTGCTGATAGGCAGAGAACCGATGTTGATTATAATGACTCAAAATTAGTTTCGGCAGACCGAAGAACCGAACAGTTATAAATCAACTGTGTGGAAACAGAAAAGAGATGGATTCAGATATTACAAAAAAATGCTAATAATTATATATAGTTGACATTTTATTTGATAATTCTAAATAAACGTACACATTTTCAAGTCCACGAGTTGCAAGTCATTTCTCCCCACTAGGATCATAGATCTGGCCGCCGGGGCTCCTATAGCGTAGAACTCGCTTGACGACGCTCGGACACCTTAAATGTGAGACGCTCTCCTTAAACCATTCGACGCTGTATACTGGCAATTTTGGACTTCATGGAATTGCAACAAGCTGCTCTACTCTCCTGAATGCGTCCTCGATAGTTTTGAAGCCGTTTATTGGCCATGTATTGCAATATTTTACGGAAGAAAGACTTTTACACACAACAATTTTCTGAAGTGTTTTCTCGTTTGATTTGTGTTTATTGCTTGCTTGTAGAACTCACTGACACGAATCAATCAACACCTCACACGACGTGCTACTTTTCCGTAGTCCAAAACTATACTAATTGTTAGCCTCGCGGCATGGCAGTTTTAGTACCCCGAGATGGCAGCACTATTATATCACCCGATGACGTAACACCGACATCAGACTGGAATTGCTTTACACATTGGTGCTTCTTTGGAATGTTATATTGAACACTGTCTTCACATGTGTCGTCCTGAAATTATTTGGATTTTAAAAGTATCACGTTTTTGTAAAGCTACCGACCAAAATATAGTTCCGAAACCATAGGTATATTCTACGTCAAAATGTCGATCCTTGTGATGTTGTTATTGATAATGTACGTGACGATCCAGGGATATCTTTGGTTATTGTATAGTGTGAGTGGAAACTATCCAATAAACTGTACAAAGGGTTTCCGAATGGCGGACTCCGGTCCAGATCCGGACCCCAATGCGAATTTTCCCGCACCTGTGTGGTTTATACGAGGTAGGATGTCAATAGTAAGAAAGAAAGGGGAAAAGGTAAAATTTAAACAGTCAAAAAGTATCTTACAGTTCATTCCATGTAAAGGAAACAGTACTGCTCTTATGGAGCTACAAGGAGTGAACACAGCCCCTCTTAAACACCTATAATTCCTCGTGATTGAGGAATATTTTAATGCATATTACATTGCATTATGAAATAATGAAAATGGATGAGATATTTATTTTGTCTTTCAGTTTTTAAAATTACTATTCAACATTCCCTCTTCCATAAATACATTCGCAGGGAGGACGCACAATGGCGGCAACAGCCATCGCGTTGTTGCCTTCCTTCATTTCCCTTCTGTCCGACTCGTTGGCTGAACGGTCAGCGTAGGTTCAGAGGGTCCCGGGTTCGATTCCCGGCCGGGTTGGGGATTTTAACCTTAATTGGTTAATTCCAATGGCACGGGGGGCTGGGTGTATGTGTTGTCTTCATCATCATTTCATCCTCATCACGGCGCGCAGGTCGCCTACGGGAGTCAAATGGAAAGACCTCCACCTGGCGAGCCGAACCCGTCCTGGGATATCCCGGCACTAAAAGCCATACCACATTTCATTTCATTTCCCTTCTGAGTGGTTCTGATACACGTATCACTGTGAATCGCCGGCAGCGTATCGCTGTTGAAGAAGAGTCCTGTATTTGTTTGTGTATGTGCGTTCTATTATTCCTGTACTGTACAGCAGTTGTTACTGAAGATTTTGATGCGGTGGTGTGTAGCAATACATAACGGCATGACACTTACTGACACAGAAATTCGCTATGGTTGTTATCTGTGCTTGGTTTTGTTATCTAGCTGTTCTTTCTTTTGCGCATTTTACTTTTACCACTTGTACTACTTTTCTACAAGCGCACTTAGCCTAATATTTACTATTCTTTTCATGAGGCGATACGATGGCACAGTAGTACCCGGCGTTGCCTGGACCAATTTATTAAATGTGATTAACTGAATCCCCCACCTCTGAGCGTGTAAAAAAATTTGTGCTGTCTATTTCCCAGCCCCGCCCTCAATTCCCGTGGAATTTAAATGTTGAGTTTTGTATGTGCAGTAGTTTTCCATTGTTGTTTTTAAATTCGAAATAAGCTCCCTCTAAAATCTCTGTACCCTAGACTTCATAAACGTAGTTTTCACCTTAGTTTCGTCTTCCTTTTATCTTGAAATCTTCATCGTGCTGACCACATGACACCTCGTAATCTGCAGGCCTTCGTGCTGAGCAGCGGTTTGTTGGCAGGCCAATGCCCTTCAAGGGCTGTAGTGCCATGGGGTTTGGGGTTTGGTTTTGTTTGGTTTTATCATGAAATCAAATACCGTGTTTCACAAATATTTGTGAAATTGTTTTCCCGTCATGCTGTTGATCAGAGCTGTCCGATATGGCAACTTTGCTGTCATAAGAGCAAGACTGTTTTCTTAACATGGAATGAACTATAGGACTTGTACGCGCCCTGGCCTAAAACAATGTTTTATCCACAAATGGCAGTGGAGAATATTAAGGAAATGAGAACAGGTTTCCTATTTGCTCCACAAATGGCAGCGAGTGTTTATTTTGATTTTTCTTTAGTCTGCGTCCTCCTTTCCTGTCTCAGTTAGTATTTAACTGTTGCTTGTTCCATGTGAAAATGACTACAAAGACGTACACTGAACTCTCAAAATTACATCTTCAAACTTAAATGGGAATTGCAAATTGTTTTTCCTGTTGCCTGAACGTGCAGACACTAAACAGACATGGTTAATATGTGACCAGACGGTTGCTTTGATTAAGACTGGGAATTTAACGCAACATTTCAATTACGGCCAGCAATTTCCACTTGGAAGTGATGCAAAGAACTGGAAGGTTAAACAGTTAAAAACTTCATTAGCGGCCAGTCAAGAATGCATAAAACTAGTCGTCTCAGAACAAGTGAAGGCAACAGAGGCATTTGAAAGTATCTTGGATTTTAGTTAACGCAAAAAATTCATTCGTTATTTCAGAAACTGTGAAAGGGTGTCTTGTTGAAACGGTCAGCACATTATGTCCAAGTGGTGCGAAAGTGATTCAAGTCATGGAAAATATACACACATTGTGATATTAGAAATGTGCGCTGAAGAGTCTTCAGATAGAAACCGACTGCGATTTGTGGAATAATTTGCTTGGCCTCAAGGCTACTGAACGCAGTCTTGTGGAATACATAGCTTGTATAGGACACTATGCACCATTATGTTAGAGTATGATATAAAATGGAATAATCCGTTATCCGTGGCAACAAATGGTGGGTGCTCTTGAATGATGGGAGGTAAGAGTGTCCTGGTACATTAACAGTAGTGTTTTGCTGCAGGATAATTCACCAAACCACATTGTGCAGTAATTTGTCTTCTGAGTTGTCAGATTTTATGAGTACTGTCAGCCATGTAGTTAACTTTGGTTTACGTGAGAGTCCATCATTGACACACAGCTTTCCAGAACCTACCTTGAGGAACTTCGTACCATGCACACAGTTCTTTTGATTTACAACAATGTTCGCTGGCTTAGCAAAGGAAACAAATCCTTTGAACTGAAAGAGGAAATCAGAAGTGTGTAACTTTAAATACAGTAACCAGAAACGTCAGTTCATCAAGTTCCTCGACTACGAAGAAACGATCTTCCCAATATTTTTATAGGGACCAGGAAAATTGGCACACGAACTGCATGATGTTAAATGGATCTTTCGAGTTAACTTGGATCTCTTTATTCAATACCTAAGGGAGGAGAGAATTAATTTTCCCAAACTTCATTCGGTATCTTGCATTTTTCCTACAAAAATTAGCATATTTTATTTTTTGCCAGCTGAGGAGAGAATAATGGTGTACTAAAGCGATTGAACTATGGAACGTTGATATGACTGAATTACAGTTGGAAGTGAAACAGCAGCAGATGCAGAGAAAAAAAGCAGAGAAATATGATATGTCGGGTGGCTCTGTCCTGATGGACTTGCTCAAGTTTGGAATTATGTGCCGACAATGGCGGATTCGACATGTGTGTATGAATGTATGATTTCCAACATGCATTTCGTGGCAAAGTATTTTCAGATCCAGACTAACTAATGAATGCTTGAGGGACTGCTTAACCATTGTTAGAACTTCGTACACTCCAGAATTTTAAAATATTTCACGAAACGAGACGTGCTATTTCTCACAGTGATGAGGTTATGCGGGTGAATTTTACATTTGAAATGTGCATATTGTCGGTGAATAAAATATTATTGATCTGAAATGAGGAACATCTGTCGCTCAGACGGCCTCCCACGACTGCGTTCTGTGGTTGAAATCCCGGTCACTCCATTTGAGATTTGTGCTGGACAAAGCTGAGGCGGCGCATGTTTTACTCCAGGTACTATAATTTTCCCTGCCATCTCTCATTCCAGAATATCTCTCCAATATCATTTCATTTCATGTGTCAGTCATTAATCATTGTCCCGGAGGAGTGCGGCAGGCCTCGGCAACAGGCACAATTCGAATCCTCGCCGTTAGTTTGAGGCTTCATTCATTCCTTTTCTGACCCGATCAAATGACTTGAAACACGCTGTGGAATTTAGCCGTTTTAGCTCAATGCAAATGAAAATCCACAGCCTGTTTCCAGTCACTTGACCATCCAGACGCTCAAGTCGCCTGTGGGGGTCAAATAGAAAGACCTGAAGCAGGCGAGCCGAACATGTCCTCGGATACTAACGCATTAAAAACCATACGATAAATAAAAAATAGACAAGTATTGTATTCAAACACTCCACTGGCTGCAATTTTTTAAACAATGTATCGAAGTTCAGTGTTAATTGATACTAATAAACAATATATTTACTTTATTCTATAGGCAAGACAAGCACATATCTTACAACCAAATATTCGGACTCCAGCATTCCATTTATTGCAATATTACCGGAGAAAGGTACTTGAAGTCCCTTGACCTATACTACTGTTAGGTTTACGATTGCGTGTAGCATGGCTTGGAACAAGAATTCGAACAGAAACCCCGGGATTTAAAGTGTGATACCACTTCAGCATATGCTTGGAGTACATATTGGTAGGTTGTAAACTGAGTCATAGGATGATAATATTAATAATTTCAAGTCTAACTAGATGTTATGGTTTTAGGAGATGCTGACATGCCGGAATTTTGTTCCGCATGAGATCTGTTATGTGCCGATAAATCTGGCGTATTTGAGCACCTTCAAATACCATCTGACTGAGCCAGGATCAAACGCGCCAACTTGGAGTCAGAGGGCCAGCGTCCAGTGCTCTACCGTCTGAGCTGCTCAGCCCTGCAATAATAGAAAAGAAATCCACTGGAAGTACTGAGGCTCAACCTTCGGATATAAATCCACATACCTATACCTATGAAAGATCGTAAAGAAGAAAAAAGAAGTCCAAACAAGATACGTCTTAACAGAAAGTAGTTCACCTTAATGAGCATCGTGAGTAGCTCATGAGATTATAACATATTATTATTATTATTATTATTATTATTATTATTATTATTATTATTATTATATTATTATTATTATTATATGGATTGAGTGGAAATTTTCACGTGAGTAACTGTAACATCAAGTCATCTATATCAATTTCACACATTCGGGAGCTGCCAGCCGCAGTTTTACTACGCTTCGCTAGTCAACAAGTGGTTGGATGAAAAATACATGTCACTAAACTTTTATCGTCCCAGCATCTGGCTTTAGGGTGCAAGATATACGGCATAGCCAGGCAATAATTTAAGCAACTTTCTATGTGATGGTTGTAAAGCTTGGGAAAAGAATCCTCTTGTAATTTACGCTCTCAACATAAAGGATATCTGCCTTTCTGATATTTATATAACACTCGAGAGTACTTAAGATTACACTGATCAGACAGAACGTTAAGACCACCTATCTGCTATCGATATAAAACCTGTCGAGGAATGACCGCTAGTCAGACACACGCACGGTGAATGTAGTATCAGTGAGCGTGCTGTCCCTGTCTAGAACGGGGAAGGCGTGCGATCTATCTGAGTTTGACTGAGGGCAGATTGTGATGGCCCGGAGGCTCGCTACGAGCATTTAGGAAACTGCACGACTTGTCGGGTGTTCGAGGAGTACTGTAGTGTCTTCAACAAGTGGCAAAACCAAGGTGAAACGACGTCCAAACGTCGAGGGGTTGGGCGGCCACCCCTCATTACAGATGTCGGACGTCGTAGGCTGGACAGACTGGTAAAACAGGACAGGCAGCGAACTGTGGCGGAACTAACATCAGACTTTAATGCTGGGTAGAGTACAAGTGTGTCTGAACACACAGTGCACCGGACACTCCTAAAGATGAACCTCCGCAGCCGATGAGCCATGCATGTGCCAATGTTAACACCACGACAACAGCAACTACGACTGAAATGGGTACGTGACCATCGCCACTGGACGTTCGCGTATTGACAGAACATTACATGGTCTGATGAATCCCGATACTCTTCATCATGCTGATGGGAGGGTGTGAATCCGTCGTCTTCCAGGGGAACAGTTCCTTGACTCCTGTACTGCGGGACGGAGACAAGCTGGCGGCGGCTCAATTGTGCTCTGGGGAACATTTACGTAGCCATCCATGGGTCCAGTGGAGCTCGTGAAAGTCACCATGGCGGCCGAGAAGTATCGTACACTAGTTGAAGACCACGTACTCCCCTTCATGACGATCATGTTTCCCAACGGCAGTGGCGTTTTTCAACAAGATAATGCGCCATGTCACAAGGCTAAGAGTGTGGTGGAGTGGTTCGAGGAACACAGTAGTGAGTTGCAATTTATGTGCTGGCCCCCATCTTGCCAGATCATAACCCGATCGAACACATCTGGGATGTAAAAGTGCTTTTTTTTTTTTTGCTAGGGGCTTTACGTCGCACCGACACAGATAGGTCTTATGGCGACGATGGGATAGAAAAGGCCTAGGAGTTGGAAGGAAGCGGCCGTGGCCTTAATTAAGGTACAGCCCCAGCATTTGCCTGGTGTGAAAATGGGAAACCACGGAAAACCATCTTCAGGGCTGCCGATAGTGGGATTCGAACCTACTATCTCCCGGATGCAAGCTCACAGCCGCGCGCCTCTACGCGCACGGCCAACTCGCCCGGTAAAAGTGTTTTTATTATTATTATTATTATTATTATTATTATTATTATTATTATTATTATTATTATTATTATTATTATTATTATTATTATTATTATTATTATTATTATTACTATTATTATTATTGCCGGCCCCGCGGTGTAGAGGTAGCGTGCCTACCTCTTACCCGGAGGACCCGGGTTTGATTGCCGGTTCAGGTCAAGTATTTTTACCTGTATCTGAGGGTTGGTTCGAGATCCACTCAGCCTACGTCATTACAAATGAGGAGATATGTAATGTTGAGATGGAGGCCCCGGTCTAGGAAACCAAGAATAACGGTCATGAGATTCGTCGTGCTCACCACACGACACCTCCTAATCTGCAGGCCTTCGGGCTGAGCAGCGGCCGCCTGGTAGGCCAAGGCCCTTTGATTTATTATTATTATTATTATTAATATAATAATATACAGGGTGTTAGGGGTATACGTGCAGATATTAAGCTAGTCGGCAAAGAAAACGACATATCACAATATATGCTATGTACTTTTTACCTTGTCCTATTAGTTTGCCCTTAACTGAGCCAAATATTTCAGGACCTAATGTGTTTTGAACGGCCGTAGCAGGGTATGCCGGTTACGTCATTCTGTCCACGCGTAGTGGAAGTACAGTAGCAAAATACAGGGCTTGTTGAACCTGTTTCTTATCGCAGGCCAACGCATGTTGTTGTGCACTTCCCCTAAAGGCTTGGCAAGTAGGAGAGGATGACTCACGTGCCAGCCACTTGCTGTACTTGAAAACCGGTCTAGGGTACTCTGTATGAAATGTACACAGAATCCTTACAGTGACCTCGAAGATACGTACCAGCACATACATGCGAATCAAGTATTGTGTAGGTGTGTGTGATTTATAAGACGTCAATGGCATTACTCAGTGATCCAAGCTGACAAAATGAAAGGAAATAATTAATAAGTAAATGAAAAATGAGCGCAACATTTCGGTGCTGTTATTGCGACAAACTACGATGAATTTCTGACAATAGACAATGCGAGTTGTATATGCTTATTCATAAACTTTTCAGGTCAATGAAATGACGGTGGACACTGAAAGAAAAGGCTGTAAGTATTCAGTCATATTGTTATTAATGAGACAGATTTCAAAAACCGTAGTTGCAACCATGCGTGAACATTGCTCGAAGGAAAAATAGCTACTGTTGATTTTTTTTTTGCTAGTTGGTTTACGTCGCACCGACACAGATAGCTCTTATGGCGACGATGGGACAGGAAAGGGCTAGGAGTGGGAAGGAAGCGGCCGTGGCCTTAATTAAGGTACAGCCCCAGCATTTGACTGGTGTGAAAATGGGAAACCACGGAAAACCATCTTCAGGGCCGCCGACAGTGGGGTTCGAACCTGCTATCTCCCGATACTGGATACTGGCCGCACTTAAGCGACTGCAGCTATCGAGCTCGGTCTACTGTGGAATTGCCGCCGGGCATTTCTAATAGAAGGCTTATTCTTCTTTTTCCTAATCTGTTTACCCTCCAGGGTAGGTTTACCCTCGGACACAGCGAGGGATCCCACCTCTACCGCCTCAAGGGCAGTGACGGGAGCGTGAGACATTGGCTCGGGGGATACAACTGGGGAGAATGACCAGTACCTCGCCCAGGCGGCCTCACCTTCTATGCTGAACAGGGACCTTGCGGGGGAATGGGGAGATTGGAAGGGATAGACAAGGAAGAGGGAAGGAAGCGGCCGTGGCCTTCATGACGTTACAGCCCCAGCATTTGCCTGGTGTGAACATGGCAAACCACGGAAAACCATCTTTAGGGCTGCCAACAGAGGGGTTCGAACCCACTATACCCCACTCATGAGCTGTGGAACATCTCCATTCAATAGGACAAGGCGATTTCCAGCATCGGTTCTAATTAACATCTGGATGGGTGTAGTTGGAGGTCGGTTACATCTTTTTATTAATGTTATCTTGCTCCTGTAGAGGCAGTACGTTACTGGAGCTTTCAGAGGACGTGTCGCTTCGACTACGCCGAACCACGTGGATTTTACACGATGGTGCAGACATTTCCTCAACGGTAGACAGGACGATGTGGAACTATCAATTGGCCAGCCCTTATTCCAGTGGATTGTTATGTCTGGCGGGACATGAAACACAAAGTATACTGAACTGAAGTAACCACTTCGGATGACCTCCGTAAACATATTCTTCCGGCACCAGAGGATATTCTGAACAACACAGGTTCCTTGTCTCGAATGCGTCGCAACTGCATTCGGAGAAGTGAAGCCTGCAGAGAAGCCCAGGGTGGTCACTGTGAACAATTGCTACGAGTTTCGCTTTGGTATGTCAGATGTTACGCCATTTCTGCACCGTAATGGCTTGGGAGTACAGTACAGTATCGATATAGTATTTTGAGTCCCGATAGTTCGATATTCTCATAAATCCAAGCAGTGAAATTGAAGTACCGGTAACAAAAATTATAAATCGAGAGTTTCAGTGCGCGAGTGACTTGTACGTGCCGAAAGCTGAACACAGCACAGGGAAGACGTGCTTGTTAAAACTCTAGACATTGACCTTGAACGCATTTTGGCAGTTCCTCAATTCTACCCTGCATGTGGTTTTGGTTTTTTACGTGTGTTCGAGCAATTTATATTTTGTTTCTTATTCACTACGAGTTAAAACAAAAGGCACGCGCTTTTAAGGGCCGATGACCTTAAAACAGCAATCATCATCATCATCATCATCATCATCATCATCATCACATCATCATTATTAACACGTATAAAACTTCAATAAAATGCTTGTGTTATATTCATCACTACTGAAATAGGAAAAAATTCAATCAAATTAGTTATTTCATTCCCAGACCTCGTGGAGGAGTGGGTGGGCCTTCAGCTATGCGTGTAGCTCTTGGGCCATGTAGTAAGGAAGTAGAGTTGTGAGGATGAAATAATTCAAGTTGGACGTATGTCTTGTACATACAATAAATTGAATTGAATACGTTAGTAAATATGCTTGTTGTTTAAAGGGGCCTAACATCGAGGTCATCGGCCCTGTTAGTAAATACCTGACCGCGCAGAGAGATAACCGCAGCAACAACACGGACCCCAGAGGAGGTCCGCAGAGCACCCCACCCAGGGCAGAGGTCCCCCCAAACACCCCGTTTATTGAGTAAATTTTCATGGTATGATGTTGACATAGTACAATGTTGACATAGTACAATGTTGACATACATACATACATACATTGGTAAATAAACAAACAAACAAACAGAGAAAAGTGGTTGGCCTTGAACTTGCTGGGCCGATTGAGACGAGTTCTTAGTCCAGTTATGTGAACAAAACAAGCACTGAGGTCATTGACCATGCTACACTCTTAAAGGCTACAGAGCAGATTAATGGTGATGTATCACAAGGTCAAACATAAACATGTAACAGAACGTAACGTAAGATGTAATTGTGACACATGAGAAACGAAAAAAGTAAAAAGTAAAAAGAGGAATAAGACGAAAATATGAACAGGTGAATAATAATAATAATAATAATAATAATAATAATAATAATAATAATAATAATAATAATAATAATCAGACGAGGAAAAGAGTAATAAGAAGTAGTTCAATATGAGTAGTAGCGATAATAATAAGACTGAATAATAATAATAATAATAATAATAATAATAATACCGGTAATGTTATTTGCTTTACGTCCCACTAACTACTCGTACTGTTTCTGGAGGCGCTGTAATTTAGTCCCACATGAGTTCTTTTTACGTGCCAGTAAATCTACCGACACCAGGCTGACGTATTTGAGCACCTTTGAATACCACCGGATTGAACCAAGATCGAGCCTGCTAAGTTGGAACCAAGAAACCAGTGCTTTAACCGTCTGAGCAACTCAGACTGGCCACTTTTATTTTGATAAATTTATTAAGCACTGCAAAGGAAGCAGTACGTTATACTTTATTTTACCATTACACATATGCTTTTCGTTTGTAAACACTAAATAATAATGTAATTTTTTACGTCCTAATAATTACTTTGACGGATTTTGGAGACGCCGAGGCGCCGGAATGTTGTATTGCAGGACTTTTTTAAATGCAAGTAAATCTACAGACACGAAACTGGCGTATTTCACCACCTTCAAATACCCCCGAATTGAGCCTCCATCGAACCTGCCAAGATGGGATCAGAATACCAGCGAACTATCGTCCGAGGTACTCAGCCCGGCATTAGAGCTTGGAATACGTTGGTCGTGCGGTTAGGGGCGCGAAATTGTGAACTTTCATAGGGGAGATACTGGGTTCGAACTACACTGTCGACAGCCCTGAAGATGGTTCTCCGTGGTGTCCCATTTTCACATCAGGAAAATGCTGGAGCTGAACCTTTATTAAGGCCACGAACGCTTCCTTCTCACTTCTACACCTTTTCTGTCCCATCGTCACCATAAGACCTATCTGTGTCGGTGCGACGTAAAGCCAATTTTGAAAATCATCATATTTAGGACATTATACAACTGTCGAGATCCATAGTTATAAACGATGAGAAGTATTTTCTGGGCAGACATTATTGGCGAGTAGTCAAAAATAATAATAATAATAATAATAATAATAATAATAATAATAATAATAATAATAATAATAATTATAATGGTATTTGCGTTACGTTTACGGTTTTCGAAGACGATGAGGTCCCGCAGGGGTTCTATTTACGTGTCACTAAATCTACCGGCACGAGTGTGACGTATTTGAGCACATTCAAATACCACCGGACTGGGCCAGGTTCGAACCTGCGAGGTTGGAGTAAAAAGGCCAGCACCTCAACCGTCTGAGCCATACAGCCCGGCAAGAAACACGAAATGTAGGTACGTACACCGGTAGCAGCCTTCAGCTGTTATCGTAGTTCAGTTGCTCGTAAACATAAAACCAGTTTAGCAAGTATATTACGTAACATCTCGTTACAGTAGTACATTTGCTCCGAAACATAAACAGAAACCGGTTTGGCACGGGTGGCGCGTGACTTGCCTGTTATCAACGGAAAGCTATTCATTCTCAGAACAAGGCATACTACCTATTCTAAAAACATCGTATCCCTTTGCTTTCGAAAATAACTTCCGCTGATTACTAAAAGTTTGATATATAGTGGTTCGTCACATCGTTCTCTATTGCTACAAGAAATATCTGCACGTATACACCTAACACCCTGTATATAATGAATAATAATAATAATAATAATAATAATAATAATAATAAACACGGATAAGTGACTTCCCAGCCATTAATGTAATGAGCGGTATTCCATCCGTGATCGCTTTGATGGAGATATAACGAATATATCATAATTTGTATCATGTCTCGAAAATTGGTTAGATTCGACTCGGATACGCCAAGTTGCGCTCATCCAAGTCGTAACTACACGTATCGGGATTCCACTTTAATATCACTCATCTCTAAGGATATATAGCGCACATCCTCGTTATTACAAGCTCTACTCCCTCCAAACTGGAATACATCTACCTCAAGTTATTGCTGATGTCAGCTTCTTTCTAGCGCGTTATGATTGTTTGGGAGTAATATTTCTCCGAGTTTTATATTCTCATCCCGGTTAAACGTATTGAAACCGGAGATAAGCCAAGATATTATCACAACGTCGTCTTCAGTTGTTGCAGTTCTTGTTTCCTTCCCTTCAACTTGGAGAATCTGGATGACAATAATAGCAATAATAATAAAAATAATGACAATAATGAGGAAATTTTCGAGTATAAAAGTTCACCCGCTTCACAAGAACGATATTAATAACTACACAGGAATAATATATATGTATTTTGCAATTTGCTTTACGTCGCACCGACACAGATAGGTCTTATGGTGGCGATGGGATATGAAAGGCCTAAAAGTAGGTGGAGAGCTGCCGTGGTCTTAATTAAGGTACAGCCCCAGCATTTGCCTGGTATAAAAATGGGAAGCCACGGAAAACCATCTTCAGCGCTGCCGACAGTGGGGTTTGAACCCACTATCTCCCGAATGTAAGCTCATAGCTGAGCGCCCCAAACCGCACGGCCAACTTGTCCGGTACACACACAGGAATTTCCCTTCTCTGTCATCTACACAATATTCTCAAGAGTTCTACTTAATTGATTAGAAAAACGAACAGACCAACTCCGAAAGGGAAGATCGTGCATCGAACAAATTCTTACTTTAAAATCCATCCTAGAAATTCGTAAAACTAAACAAACAGTAATCTCATTTGTTGACTTCAAAAAGGCGCATTTCTCTATGGATGCAATTTGCTTTACGTTCCACCGACACAATATAGTGCTTATGGTTACCATAAGATAGGAAAGGGCCTTAATTAAGGCACAGCTTTGTGTGAAAATAGAAAATTACGAAAGACCATATGTAGGGCCACGAACAGTGGTGTTCGAACCCATTGCCCCCAAATGGAATCTGATAGCTAGTTTTGGTAAAAGTAGTTTGCAAATGGAAAATAAAACTATAAAGGGATAAATATAGGCAGATATATTAAAAACGTAATTCATCTTGATTCCTTACTTACCGAGTGCGTTGGCGGTGCGGTTAGGGGCGCGCAGCTGTGAGCTTGTATTCGGGAGAAATATACCTCAATTTAGGCCACGGCCGCCTCCTTCCCACTCCTAGCTCTTTTCTATCCCACCATCACCATAAGACCTATCTGCGTCGGTGCGACGTAAAGCAACTTACAAAAAATATATATTGTTTAACTTTGTAGAACCTTGCAATACTTTGTAACAACAGACAAGAAGCAATGCAGTCCAGACAAAAAATTCATGAATTAGCGACAAAAACCAAACCCAAAATTTCATTTGAAAATACGCAGTATATGGAAGGAACTAAACCAAGATTCGGCAACCATCAAATTCGGAAAAAAATATTCGAAGTAGATAATTTTAAGTATTTCGGCGAAATTATTCAACCAGCAGGTTTAAAGCAGGAAGAAAACAAAGAAAACTGCTTAGTTCTAAAGAGCTTGTCCGCGCGGTTAGTAGTGCTTAACTGTGAGCTTGCCTTCGAGAGATAAAGGATTCGAATCCCGCCATCGACAACTCTGAAGATGGTTTTCCGTGGTTTCACATTTTACACCAGGGGATGTACCTTAATTAAGGTCAAGGCCTCTTCTTTCCCACTCCTAGCCCTTTCCTATCCCATCATGGCTATAAGACCTATCTGCGTCGGTGCGACGTAAAGCCATTTGTCAAAAACTGCGTACACAATTCTAGCTCTTCCCCATCCTTGCTTCGTCGAAAACCTTTGATGTGCTAGTGCGACGATAAACCAGTAGCAATATTTATATCACCTGGAGCAGATACAACAAATATTCTATATTTATAAATGGAAAAATTATGACAATACAACAGTCATAGAACCTGTGGCACGTTACGCATCCGAAACCATGAAAATTAACGGCAGATCACAAATAAAAACAAAAAAAGGAGAGGAAAATTCTCAGAAAAATCGAGGACCAAAAATGAAAGTGACATTTGGATTAAGAAGAAACCACGGAAAATTTCGTCGTTTGGAGATGTACTGATCCGCAGCACATACGTTATGAAGAGCAAGAATGCCTTGACAATATTCACACACTATTTCACCTTAGATGACAGAACCTTACCGGCCAAAGTTCTAAGCTAAAATATTTCACATAGGAGGTTTTGTCCCGGCAGCGACGATATATTAAATCGCAGAAAAAGTCACGGATAAGATTAGAAAAAGAAGGCGATTAAAATTCTACGGACACTTGTACAGAATGGATAACAACAGACATACAAAGAAACTTCTAAGCCTAGCACTACCTCTGACAAGCCGCAACAATTGTTCAGAGGAAATAAACGAATATCTACAAGAAATTCGTATTACCGTAGAAACCATTGAACAATTTTTTTTTTTTTTTTGCTAGTGGCTCTACGTCGCATCGACACAGAAGGTTTTATGACGACGATGGGAAACTATCTTCAGGGCTGCCGAGAGTGGGATTCGAACCCACTATCTCCCGGATGCACGCTCAAAACTGCGCGCTCCTAACCGCACGGCCAACTCGCCCGGTAGAAGTTTAGTAAATACGCATAACTTGACAGAGAAACTTAAAAGAAGATTAACAGCATAGGCAGAAGAACGTTGAAAGGGACATAGCGAATGAATGAAGTGATATTGGTAAGGCAAGAAGGAACATTGCGATCAGTAAGCGCGCTCCTTTGTTGGGCATAACGAATCAAGAAATAATTATTACAACTAGTGGACCCGTGGTGGCCCCGACCATTCGTTATAAATAGGGCAGATAACTCGTCTTGATATACTCGTCATATCAATACTGTTTTTCCTCCCCTTTTCAATATTTTTATGAACATTTAATATCGCTGAGTTATACTGTAATTGATTCGTTCGAAATGTAGTTTATAACACTTTTTTTTCCTTACAATATTCACTGTGCTTCAACCATTCGGGCGTATGTAGATCTTAACATTTTCAGACTATCTTGCCCGTGATACTGGTTCGGGTCACCCACTTTTTCAAGACTTTGTCTCCCCGTTTTATTAATGGTCATGCAGAAGGCTTGTCGACTTGATACCTTTCCGTCTGTGTGTACGTCGATAGTTTTCTCTTAGCAGCAAGTAAGTTATTAGGAAAATTCTGAATTTTTTGATTATATTTAGAAGCTGGGGAAGGTCATAGGTTCTAAAAGTATCTAACACAGAATAGTATTTTTCCATGATCAGTGGAAGTGTATATTCTCTGTCTTGACGAACATGGTTGCATGCAACCACTTTACCACGGATGAAAATTACATATATCAGAATATTAATGAAAGTCTTAATCGATTAACAGCCCTCGAAGTTCAGAATTTATTGCGCGCTACGGTAAGCCTTCGCCTGTCCGGCCCCGTGGTGTAGAGGGCAACACGTCCGCCTGTCATCCGGCGGCCACGGGTTCGATTCCCGGTCGGGTCAGGGTTTTTTAATTGTAATGATTAATATCCTTGGAATGTGGACTGGCTGTTTGTGACGTCCTTAATCTTCCTTTCCTCACACACAACATTCCACACTACCGCCATTCTAATTACACGCAGTTTCATACAATGTGGTGCCAGTAGGGGCAAAAGATCCACATGGGTCGACGCCCCGAACAAACAGCAAAATAAAAAGCCTTCGCCTGCAATTATTGGAGTGGTTATTTAGTGATATGGTTTCAGGATTACCCACATTTGACTGAACTTAGAGACCTGTCAATGCTTGATGATTCACCGGCAGGTACTTCCGGAGAGAATGAAAAAAAAGAATGAAGTAAATCGGCCCAGTAGAACGGCCGGATGGACTGGCCAAATATATTTATAGTGAACTTTTAAATATATAATAATAATAATAATAATAATGATAATAATAATAATAATAATAATATAATAATATAATCTCATCCTCATCATCATCGTAATCACAATTACCGCGGTAAGAACAAATCGTTAGACTATCGCGTCATTCGTTGAGAGTGATCTATTTCGAATATATTCATTGTCTCTTCTCTTGAGATTTGCAGACCCTCGGGAGAAAGCAGGGACATGTAGATCAGTGCATCAGTATTGCATGGAGAGGAAGTAATTACTTCTATAAGAGCGGTAATTGGTAACAAGGTAGCGTCGAGAAGTACCAGACTATAGTAGCCTTAGAAACATACGCCATTCTAACTGCCAGCTAGGACGGAAGAAGTTTCAGACTGTGAGGGAAATTGGGGTGGGGATTCTTAATCTTGCCAGGGGAAGAATAAACAAGCTTGCTAGACGGAGATATTGTGTTTCACTTCATTTCATTTCTAGCGTCCCCCTTAAGTGATATTTCTTCACTCAAGGCAGAATGAAACTTGGAGTATTGGAATGGACTTGGTAGTTACATTCACTCAAAGAGCGTCGACAAAGATGAAGAGTTTTATTGCTTGTTTACGAGGATACCCATTGAATGAAACAGATCATCATGTGTGCGGAAGGGGGTTGATTGTCTTGAAAGTCAGGCACGGGAAGTCATTTCCATAACTATATAATCGAAGGACATATCTCACCGTTGAAGATCAACTGTTGGTTCGAGCCCCACTGTCGGCAGCCCTGAAGATGGTTTTCCGTGGTTTCCCATTTTCACACCAGGCAAATGCCGGGTCTGTACCTTAATTAAGGCCACGGCCGCTTCCTTCCAATTCCTAGGCCTTTCCTATCCCATCGTCGCCGTAAGACATATCTGTGTCGGTGCGACGTAAAGCAAATAGAAAATAGAATCGTGATAAGTGCTTCTTGAGCGAGGTACTGGAGCAATGCTTTGAGACAGTGACAGATCCGTTGCTTGCGCTTGAGGTGAGGTTCTACTATACTGTAGTTCGATTGTATGAGGGATTTAATTATTGCCTTCCTCCATCCATCGCTTGACGCTTCATATTTCCGTTTCATCATCCAGACTCCGTTGATTTTGAGTACTGTTTTGGTACCGATTTTTAATTTATTGATTTTACAATTACCGTCCATTGCATCAAACATTGCCCTGAATTTTAAGCCGCTGTATGAAAAATTAACTCTTTTAGTAGCGTATTTAAAACGAAGATTGTGACAACTTTCTAGGGTTCCGGTGTGAGCGCATTCTATGTTCCGCATACTTATAAACGATTTATCTGAAAATATTTTATTCAAAACTGTATAGGCTCTTGAATTGCCTTTAAACCACATTTTATCTCTCTCTTCATCCCTTGTTAATGTATCGTGCTCACGGGGTTTCACTTCATTATGCTCATTGTTTTACGTGGTGCTTAATAGATGCTGACTGGATACCGCTGAGTCTTGACTTTGCTTTCAGTGAGACTATGAGAAATCCACTGCAGCCAATGTCATGGAAAGGAAACTGGATAAAGACGGGATCAAAACACTAACATTCTCAAAATTTAGTTATACATAGCCCAGCATTAGATTTGATTAGATAACCCTTGGATTGTTTTTACTCAGACGCTGCTAAGTTCCGGACCTGGCAACGTGAGTGAGAAACCATGCGAAGAAAAGCTATGCTAAGCCCGATCTATCTATCATCTACCCATTCTTCTTCTAATTTTCTCCACAATCAATTACAATGCTTATCGGATATTGTTATATTTTTAGTTCAGTACTGTTTTAAGTGTGGAGAAAAGACCATTCGGAAGTTCATACCGTGCGATGTCGGGATGTGATGTACCAGGGATTTACCCGACAAATTAAAGTAAAACTATTCATTAGGTTACCCAAATGAGAGCCAGTTACTCTGCCAATCAGTAGAGTAAAACAGGACCCCCAAATTGACATACGAGCAGCCTACGTGGCGTCAAATAAAATGACCTGCACACGATTCCGACTCTTGTTGTCGTTATTATTTCGTTTTCTTACAGCGTTGCCTGTCTGTGAACTTATTTAGCTGCTTGTAATTTTTTCTCCCAAAATCTCTTCATCTGGGCACTGAACATTTTCCTCCGTTCTTCTGTCCTTGATTTATTGGTCCTGGTATTCGTTTTCTCAGCAAAATGATGGTTGTTGACCGCTTTTTTGAACTGGAGTCTATCTTGAATAATTTCCTGTTGAATGGAAATTTCCTGAAGGTCCTTTTCTATTTCACTAAGCCAGTTGTTTTTGATTTTCATTGAGATACCAAAATTGAGAATCAGTTTGGTGAGCCTGTCATTGTTCATTCTGAGAATGTGGCCATCGACCTTTAATCGCCTTTTCCTGATGATGTCGGTGTTTTCAGAATTATTATTATTATTATTAGTATTATTATTATTATTATTATTATTATTATTATTATTATTACTATTATTACCATCGAAATCTCTGGCACGTTGAATGAGCTTAAACAAAGTAAATGGAGCTCAGGTTGTGATATTGTGGTGGGTAAATTGAATTGACTTTATCACCACATCCCTCGTCTCTGTCTGTCTGTCTGTCTGTCTGTCTGTCTGTCTGTCTGTCTGTCTGTCTGTCTGTCTGTCTGTCTGTCTGTCTGTCTGTCTGTGTGATAAGACTTCAACACCGATTGTATCATCCGAAAGTGCCGCGAAAAGATTATGAGATTATAAGGAAGCCACAACAGCCGATGTCATGGAAATGAAAATGGGTAACGACGGGATCAAAACACTGACATTTTCAAAATTGTCATACATAGCATTAGATTAGATTATATATGTCTTGAATTGTTTTAACTCATGATAATTTGTGAAAATGAAATATGAAGATAGTTAAAAAGTACTGAATACCAAAGATCTATTCTAGTCTGTTTCCAATTCTTCTACATGAAGCGATCTCATATCAGCTGTTTAATTACCTATCAAAACGGTTTGCAATAAACCCTACTTCGTAATTCACCCGAGTAAAGATGTTTTTGTAATAATATTCAGAACAGGATTTCCGTTACCTGAGCTCTTATATGCAGTACCTTTTAGAATTTCCTTAATAATGTTAAAGTACTGCAGAAACACCCCAAAAACACGCAAGAACAGGTAACGGTACATATCATATCAAAGTAGTTCACAGGCATATGAATTAGGGGCTAGTTCGTAAGGCACGAAGGAAGGATTCGTTTATTACTCTGAAAGGCTGAGGGTGCTGTCGTCGTTAGCACCGAGTACGTTTTCCTGAAGGAGTATTGTCAAATGGTGTGTGTTGTTGTGATGTGCTTGAGTTGAAATGTATTGGACATTTCTCAGTGTTTACATCCCTTGCGTAATGATCTTAATTTTGTGTAGCTATTGTTAGCCAAATGCATCAGTTGTTAGGCAGAACCTCCGAGGAGTCTAGGCATCATTTATCTTGTATGGTAAACTGCGCATTGTTATGTTGGAGGACAGTGTTGTGTGTGTGTGATGAGTGAGTTGCAGGAAGGATGGAAAAATAACCCAGTCTCCAAACCAACAAAATTAACAGTTTAAGATTATAATCCGTCAACCAAACCAGAAATCGAATCCGCGGTCCAGAATACTGAAGGCCAATACGCTGAACACTCAGCCATGAAGCCCGGCTACATGATGATTATAACAATTCTCAGAATTATATAGATTTGCCTAAATGTAAAATAGCCCGGCTGAGTAGCTCAGACGGTAGAGAGCTGGTCTTCTGACTCCAAGGTGACAGGATCGAACCTGGCTCAGTCCTGTGGTATTTGAAGGTACTGAAATACGCCATCCTCGTGCTGGTAGCTTCACCGCCAAATAAAAGGTAAGGTAAGGGTTATTCTGTCCGAAGGCAGGTCCGAACCTCCGCAGAGGTGTTCCTGAGCCGGAGTTTACGTGCAGTAGGGTGGCCAGTTCCTTTCCGCTCCTCCATTCCCTTAACCCCCACCAACAGCGCGTGGCAACCCATCCCACTCCTGACCACGCCCAATGTTGCTTAACTTCGGAGATCTCACGGGATCCGGTGTTTCAACACGGCTACGGCCGTTGGCGCCAAATAAAAGAATACGGTATTATTATTACCATCACTATTAAATCTTAAATTGTAAATAAACTATTTATGTCCGGCTGCTTGCTTGGTCAGCGTTCTGGCCTTCGGTTCTCGGGCTCGATTCCCAGCCGGACCGAAGTTTTAACTGAATACATTTAATTCTTCTGGCTTGTGGACAAAGTGTTTGTGTTCATCTCAATACACTTCTCTTCAACTATGTAAACCTACCAGAGTAACACGCATTAGTGAACACACAACTCCACACAGGGTTATTTTCAGGAAGGGCATCCGGTCGTACACCCTTCTTGTTCCCCAATATTCAAGTGAACGATAGGCCTAATATTATTCCCACAAAGTGTTACAGCCACTTCCTAAGCATTTTCTTTTTGCTAGTTGCTTTACGTCGCACCGACACAGATAGGTCTTATGGCAACGATGGGACAGGAAAGGGCTAGAGTGGGAAGGAAGCGGCCGTGGCCTTAATTAAGGTATAGTCCCAGCATTTGCCTGGTGTTAAAATGGGAAACCACGGAAAACCATTTTCAGGGCTTCCTAAGTTCATACCGGAAGTTGTCTTAGTAGCATGCTCATTCTTATTAGTTTTTTTCCTTCTCTTCTCGATATGTGCTAATTGAAAATAAGCTCCTAACTTCTTCTCCCTGCATTTCACCCAATTACTTGGGGTTGGTATTTTGTGTGTTTTTATCCCAGTTTACGACCGGTTGCATTTCTGACTCCGTACCAATATGAGGGGAAGTATTCACTATTGCATGTTCCTGAGGGGACTGAGTGGTAGTATGGTGTGTTGAATCAAGTGTAGGCCTATTACAACACACAAAAATATCCAGTTCCTGAGCCAGGGGAATTAACCATACGGAGTTAAAATTCGCGCACTAGTCGGGAATCTAACCCAGAGCCTTCCGAGCTGAAGGCCAGTACGCTGACCATTCTGCCACGGAATCAGGTCTGCAAATGCACTCCCAAAATCTTAGGGATTATCTGCTTCAGCCGTGAGTCAGACGACGTTTACTTCAAACTCATCTGAGAATTGCTTGAAATAAAGATGGATGAAGGTAAATGAAGTGAATGATTGCTGTGTAAACGAGATGTCAAAGCTGCCTAAGCTGACCTGTGACCTATAAATATACCATTCATTTCACAAAATACTGAATATGCACTGCTATGTTTAGATGGGATGGCACTCATAACAATACATGTCCAGTGACCGGCGCAGCTGCCGTCAGATAAATTCATTCTACCATTTCATCAACTAACTTTAGGGTTATATCTGAAAAATATCCTTAAACTATTAATCCTTTGTGATATAACTTTACAACGACAGAGAAATAATAAAAAAAGCCACTATTAAACGTTTGTGATATAATTTTACAATGGCATAGAAATAATAAGAAAAGCCACTGACACCTGTCCATCCCATTAAAGAGTCGGTTTTACTCTAAGATTAAATCGCCTTACTGACTGTCCTGAAAGTTTAGGCTTTATAGGGGACAACAGAGTACTGTTAGAACTATTTAGGGAGCCAAATGAAGAACTGCCAATAGTATATGATCTGCTCTGCACAACATTGACAGCATTAAATTATTTGTACCGAGCGAGATGGGCGCACAGCTGTGAGCTTCTTTTTGGGAGATAGTGGCTTCGAAACTCACTGTCTACAACCCTTGAAGATGGTTTTCCGGGGTTTCCCATTTTCACGCCAGGCAAATGTACCTTAATTAAGGCCACAGCCTTTTTCTTTCCATTCATAGCGCTTTCCAATCTCATCGTCACCGTAAGACCTAACCGTGTCGGTGCGACGTGAAACAAATTGTTAAAAAGCATACTATTTGTGAATTGGTGCCAGCAGGTACAAGGGCCAAGCTAAGGAAGTGTGTCATAACCTCTAGCATAAACCATTTTAAATCCAAAGCAAATGTCACTCCCGTCATATCGACTGCTGGGAATGTGAATCATTGTTCTGTCTAGTGTACTGAATGATAACTAATAGTCATTACAATATAGGGAGGTTAGTTGAGTAATCCTAACTTCCCACGTCTTTGATATAACAAAAATGTTGAAGTATATATACAGTATACAGTATTATACAGTACATTACAAGTGCATTATACTAAAAGTAATATTTTTTGGAGGCAAAAAGTGAAGAATTTTAATATCTTGGAATTTTTCTGACGGTTACAGGCTAGATACTATAATCTTGCCAAAGTTAAATTTTCTAGCTTGTATGGCAGATTGAGCCTTCATCTTAATTTGGGGGAGGGGTTAAAATTAGGGCTTTCAAGAATCTTTTAAGCCCACGAAACTTTTAGTTTGCCGTTGGAAAAATATATCCGACACTGCGTTCAAATTTGAAATTTTCAGTGTTGCCCCCTTAGGGAATTTTGAGGATTTTCGATCTTCCTAGGGATCCCGAGGTCATCAGCTTCTCTGGTACCAAGTTTTAAGTTTCGATAATGCCTGAAAGTGTCTCAGTAATTCACGTCTATTTTAATTAGTGCACCTGTATTTATATATAGAACGCTCCAAACCGACTTCCATTTATTTGTATAGATTAAACAGAGTGAGTTGGCCGTATGATTAAGGTCGCGCGTCTGTGAGCTTTCGTTCAGAAGATAAGGGTTCCGAACCCCACGGCCGGCAGCCCGGAAGATGATTTTCCGTGTTTTCTCATTTTCACACCAGACAAGTGATGGGGGTGTGCCACTTCTAGAATTTCCCTATCCCACCTTCGCCGTAAGACTTACCTGTGCCGGTGTGACGTAAAGCAAATTATAAAAATAAATATTAAAAGGGTGGTTTTAGTTATTCCATATGGTAAACAAACCACTAATTACCACGGAAGAGACAACTAGATCGTATGTTTACTTATAAGCACGTTTATATTCAATATACATACATTAGCCCCCCTTGCAAACATCTGCTGTTTAAAATATTCAGCGTGACTGTAAAAGCACCTCTCTGGTCAGTCGACTACAATTTACAACACCAAAGTAAGGAACATTAAGATGTTGAGAACATCCTACTATCGCTGTTACGTCCTAATTCGTTCTTTTATTCTAGATTATGATGAACTGACTAGAAAACATACATTTTCACTTAACAAATTGATACTGAAAAATATGGGTTCGGAATATTCAGTAAACTAACTCGCAATTGAGAAGAATCGCTTTTTACAGCCCATCGTGAGTTACTCAGTTTTTGCGCATTGCATTCATAACGTTATGATAATATTATTAATAATTTCGTATGGCTATTCCTAGCATGATACAGCCCTGTAAGGCAGACCCTCCAACGAGGGAGGGGGCATATTCCGTCTATGGGAACTGCATGTTTTTGTAGTGAAGGATAATATTGTTGTGATGTGAGAGTTGCAGGAATGTTGGGGACAGTACAATCACCCAGTCCCAGAGCCAGGTGAAATAACCATTAAGGTTCAAATCTCCGACCCTGCCGTCTAAACAGAAGGCGATTACACTGACAATTCAGCCAGGGAGCCCAACATACGTAACAATAAGCATGAAGTAAAAACCTTAAAATTTCACGTTCGGTGTTTTGTATACCAAGTCTCCAGGCTATGATCACGACATAAATATTCACGTAAAACTACAAGCTTGCTTCCTTGGTTCTGCTAGTTCCAGGCAATTAGGAGATATGAAAAATCACACATTTTTCATTTCTCTAATCTCCTCAGTTTGTGTGCGAGCTCGTGAAGAATAATGGAATGAAGTGTGACAGGATGAGTTCAAAGTGTTTTACTACAAAATTTACTGTAATAACATCGTAAGTCGTATCACATTTCTTCACAAGAGGTTACCCTAGCGTATAATAACTCTGGATCTCCTCAAGATAGCCCTGTTGTAGATTCCAGACTCTGCTGTAAATTAGTTTAATAACCCTGTCTCAGCTTTCCCGTGAGTTTCCATTCGCGATTTTCATTCGTCCATCCACCACACCTGTCCACTTCAGCTCCAGAAGAATTTTGTGATATTCGCTAATGTACAGGGCAAAAAAGGAAAGCAAAGCAAAGTCACCTCCGTACAGGCCATGAAGGCCCTTGGAGAAGTGGAAGGTAAAGGCTTCCACCATTGTTAACCTCGGCACGTGATGGGGTAGAGTCGTTAGCTCTATGCCCGGCCGCCTTTGCCCCCAGGAATTAACCTGGTACTCATTTTTGGTGTAGGCTGAGTGAACATCAGGGCCATATGCACCTCCGGAAGTGGAAATCTCGTGTCTTAAAATTTACGACTTCCTGACAGGGATTCGAACCCACGTACTTCCGGGCGAACCGAGCACGCCTTTACAGCCTCGGCCAGGCAGCCTCTAATATACATGACACGTCTTCCAAACTATTCACCATTATTTTATCAATATAAACTGTACATTCTTATACACTTTACTGGAGAGACTTCACACCTAAAATGTAGCTCTAACATAAACAACAACCACCACCACAAACAAGAACATTGCTGAAACTTGTTCAAATATTACTTGTATACAGAGACCACTGGTTCTCTTCCTAACCATTTAGATCAATGCTTATGTGGGGGCACTTATGAAAACGTAGGTGGTAAAGAACAGACAACGTTTAGTCTCGCAGGGTTCTCGTCTGCTACACCGTACTGTGGAATCCTTCGTATGAACGCTGAGTTTCCTAACCACGTTTAGTGTCAAGGGTTGTTAACGATGGTATTACTTCAGCTTTACTGTTATTTCTCCGTTTAGTACCCTTTCAAGATTAAAGATAATCCCGGTCTTTGTCTTTGAAAACAGTGCACTTTGTTCTTAGCAGGAACATAATGCTTAAGGCTTTCAAATGTGGCTTTGCCAACATAAACAGGCGGATGTAATCCGAACGTGGCACTGCCATCTGCGCGCCAGATGAAGGGGGATTTACCTCCATATGACGGATACAATCACTTTGAATCCTACGTCACTCATTCGCCTGAGCGTATGCTATTTTAAGAATAATTACACGGCAAATGGATATATTTACATTGCTGTCAACACTTAAATTTCTACCCGTAGTTACAGCCTTTTTCTGTACGGTGTATGCTTCATTGCTTTCATATAGAAGCAAATCGCCCAGATAAACTGAGCCCCAGGATATCTAATCGGTGTTTCGTATGAACTGTAGAAGTATGCCAAGAGTTCTATTTTAAAGTTATATAAACCGGAGATGGATTTTGATAACACAACTAGAATTTCGCGCTCTATAAATCTACTCTACTAACACGTACGGTAGGAAATACGGATATACTAAAATATTAAGAGACTATACGGTCTATAATGGAAGATAATATACTTTGCAGCTTGAAGTCTTGTCATATATATAAACGTGCATGCACATATCAGAAAATTCTGAGATTCCTGTTCAAAACTACTAATTAATGTTTTCGGGCTGTGGGCAGCCTATCCAATAACGACAGGCGCGCAGTGCGTCTGATGTCATGTCTGATCATGTTACAATGTTTCATTCCAATCGATGCCTACGACACACAACGTTCTATTTAAAACTGCAGCTACAAAGTACGATATTTAATTATGTACAGTAATAATTGTTTGCCATACGAATCTCGTACAACGTTTTATCTACCCTGAAAGCGAATGTAATCAAATGAAATTTAAATGAATGTTTGAACTTTTATTGTATTTGAGTGCCTACGTCTACGAATTTTGATTACGTAAAGTGACAGTGCAGTAAAGTAAGCCATTGCAACATTATTTGATGTGTCTTAGTGTAAAACTACAGTAGATAAATATGTATAGACATGAAGAAGTCTTCATGTTCGGTCCAGTACAATGTTCCATCCCAGAAAGTTGGCCTGCCATTTTTCATTGAAGTTTTTCCACCTCTATAATTTTTCAACTACAAGACATGTTCCAATAAAGCGAACGATGCTCGACAGATCAAAATCTTTGTATCCAACGTGACCTTGATTTGGAACGGATGACGTCAACTAGCGATAGGTACGAGAAGAGGAATTTAGTCAAGATTATTTTATTTATTTATTTATTTATTTATTTATTTATTTATTTATTTATTTATTTATTTATTTATTTATTTATTTATTTATAAATTTACGTCCTTAGCAGTGGCGAAGCTAGTGCTCGTGTCCCTCTCATACTATTTATCACACAATTACAATAAATAAAGAAATACCATCATTTAATTAAGTACTTTTCAAAGAAAGAAAAATGTAAAACAATTATGAGAAACAACTCATCATACAACCGGGCAAGTTGGCCGTGCGGTTAGGGGCGCGCAGCTGAGAGTTCGCATCCGGGAGATAGTGGGTTCGAACCCCACTGTCGGCAGCTCTGAAGATGGTTTTCCGTGGTTTCCCATTTTCACACCAAGCAAATGCTGAGGCTGTACCTTAATTTAAGGCCACGGCCACTTCCTTTCAACTCCTAGGCCTTTCCTCTGCCAACGTCGCCATAGGACCTATCTGGGTCGGTGCGACGCAAAGCCACTAGCAGCACATCGCACAGGATATATACTGCGCCTACATACAATAGGTCATATAACAAGTATGGCGGTAAAATGAAATGGCGTATGGCTTTTAGTGCCGGGAGTGTCCGAGGACAAGTTCGGCTCGCCAGATGCAGGTCTGTTGATTTGACACCCGTAGGTGACCTGCGCGTCATGATGAGGATGAAATGATGATGGAGACGACACATACACCCAGTCCCCTTGCCAGGGAAATTAACCAATTAAGGTTAAAATTCGCGACCCTGCCGGGAATCGACCCCGGGACCCCTGTGGCCAAAGGCCAGCACGCTAACCATTTAGCCATGGAGCCGGACAGTATGGCGGTAAACAGTGACTACTTATATTCAATGCACTCGTATTTAAAGATTAAATATTACACACATACACACTATTATTTGAAATAATAACAATAATGATAATACCGGGCGAGTTGGCCTTGCGGTTAGGGGCGCGCAGCTGTGAGCTCGCATCCGGGAGACAGTGGGTTAGAACCCCACTGTCGGCAGCCCTGAAGATGGTTTTCCATGGTTTTCACACTAGACAAATGCTGGGGCTGTACCTTAATAAAGGCCACGGCCGCTTCCTTTCAACTCCTAGGCCTTTCCTGTCCCATCGTCGCCATAAGACCCATCTGTCGGTGCGACGTAAAACAAATAGCAAATAATAATAATAATAATAATAATAATAATAATAATAATAATAATAATAATAATAATAATAATAATAATAATAATAATAGTTCATGTTTGCGGGTTACTGTAGTCACGTCCTAGTTCGTGAACCATGGGCAACGGCTGAGTGGCCTAGTAAGTGGTCCTGAGAGTCGGGATACCAGTTACTATGGAATGAGAGTGGGCATCTCGGACATATTCTGAGTCGTGGCCCTCCTTGTGCTCAGGCGGCTAGGACTATACAATTCACCGGTGGTCCATAACCCGTTAGAGGAGAGATCCTCACGCGGACTATGTGCAAGTAGGGCAGCATCCTGCTTCATGAATTTACCGAGCTCAGAACACTTTAAGCAAGCCTCGGACCTATGGGAGTAATGGAGACCCACTCCCATTTGACAGGCGAGGGACTCCTTGGAAACAACTTGGCGAACGAAATGGAATTCGATGGGGAGCTATCAATATTAATGGGGCTTATGGAAGAAAGAAGGTAGAACTGGCTGAGTCAGCAAAGAGGATGCATCTGGATGTGCTAGGAGTAAGTGATATTCGGGTAAGGGGAGATAACGAGGAAGAGATAGGAGATTATAAAGTGTACTTGACGGGTGTTAGAAAGGGAAGGGCAGAGTCTGGGGTAGGGCTCTTTATCAGGAATACCATTGCACGCAACGTAGTTTCTGTTAGACACGTAAATGAGCGAATGATGTGGGTAGATTTGTCAGTGGGAGGAATTAGGACAAGAATTGGGTCCGTGTATTCACCATGTGAGGGTGCAGATGAGGATGAAGTTGACAAGTTTTATGAAGCATTGAGTGACATCGTGGTCAGGGTCAACAGCAAGGATAGAATAGTGCTAATGGGCGATTTCAATGCGAGAGTTGGGAATAGAACTGAAGGATACGAAAGGGTGATTGGTAAATGTTGGGGAAAATATGGAAGCTAATGGGAATGGGAAGCGTTTGCTGGACTTCTGTGCTAGTATGGGTTTACCTGTTACGAATACATTCTTCAAGCATAAGGCTATTCACCGCTACACATGGGAGGCTAGGGGTACCAGATCCATAATAGACTATATCTTAACAGACTTTGAATTCAGGAAATCTGTTAGGAATGTACGAGTTTTTCGCGGATTTTTCGATGAAACAGACCACTATCTGATCAGTAGTGAACTAAGTATCTCTAGGCCTACGGTAGAGAAAGTGAAATCTGTCTGCAAACGAATAAGGGTAGAAAAGCTCCAGGATGAGGAAATTAGACAGAAGTACATGGACATGATTAGTGAGAAGTTTCGAACAGTAGACAGTAAGCAGGTTCAGGATATAGAAAGTGAATGGGTGGCATACAGGGATGCTGTAGTAGAAACAGCAAGGGAATGCCTAGGAACAACTGTGTGTAAAGATGGGAAAAGGCGAACATCTTGGTGGAATGATGAAGTGAGAGCAGCCTGTAAACGTAATAAGAAGGCTTATCTGAAATGGCTCCAAACAAGGGCCGAGGCAGACAGAGATTCGTACGTAGATGAAAGAAACAGAGCGAAACAAATAGTGATTGAATCCAAAAAGAAGTCAGGAGAAGATTTTAGTAATAACCTGGAAAGGCTAGGTCAAGCAGCAGGGAAACCTTTCTGGACATTAATAAAGAATCTTAGGAAGGGAGGGAAAAAGGAAATGAACAGTGTTTTGAGTAATTCAGGTGAACTCATAATAGATCCCAGGGAATCACTGGAGAGGTGGAGGGAATATTTTGAACATCTTCTCAATGTAAAAGGAAATCATCATGGTGGTATTGCAAACAGCCAAGCTCATGGGGAGGAGGAAAATGATGTTGGCGAAATTATGCTTGAGGAAGTGGAAAAGATAGTAAATAAACTCTATTGTCATAAGGCAGCAGGAATAGATGAAATTAGACCTGAAATGGTGAAGTATAGTGGGAAGGCAGGGATGAAATGGCTTCACAGAGTAGTAAAACTAGCGTGGAGTGTTGGTAAGGTACCTTCAGATTGGACAAAAGCAGTAATTGCACCTATCTATAAGCAAGGGAACAGGAAGGATTGCAACAACTATCGAGGTATCTCATTGATTAGTATACCAGGCAAAGTATTCACTGGCATCTTGGAAGGGAGGGTGCGATCAGTCGTTGAGATGAAGTTTGATGAAAACCAGTGTGGTTTCAGACCACAGCGAGGCTGTCAGGATCAGATTTTCAGTATGCGCCAGGTAATTGAAAAATGCTACGAGAGGAATAGGCAGTTGTGTTTATGTTTCGTAGATCTAGAGAAGGCATATGACAGGGTACCGAGGGGAAAGATGTTCGCCATACTGGGGGACTATGGAATTAAAGGTAGATTATTAAAATCAATCAAAAGCATTTATGTTGACAATTGGGCTTCAGTGAGAATTGATGGTAGAATGAGTTCTTGGTTCAGAGTACTTACAGGAGTTAGACAAGGCTGTAATATTTCACCTTTGCTGTTCGTAGTTTACATGGATCATCTGCTGAAAGGTATAAAATGGTAGGGAGGGATTCAGTTAGGTGGAAATGTAGTAAGCAGTTTGGCCTATGCTGACGACTTGGTCTTAATGGCAGACTGTGCCGAAAGCCTGCAGTCTAATATCTTGGAACTTGAAAATAGGTGCAATGAGTATGGTATGAAAATTAGCCTTTCGAAGACTAAATTGATGTCAGTAGGTAAGAAATTCAACAGAATTGAATGTCAGATTGGTGATACAAAGCTAGAACAGGTCGATAATTTCAAGTATTTAGGTTGTGTGTTCTCCCAGGATGGTAATATATTAAGTGAGATAGAATCAAGGTGTAGTAAAGCTAATGCAGTGAGCTCGCAGTTGCGATCAGCAGTATTCTGTAAGAAGGAAGTCAGCTCCCAGACGAAACTATCTTTACATAGGTCTGTATTCAGACCAACTTTGCTTTACGGGAGCGAAAGCTGGGTGGACTCAGGATATCTTATTCATAAGTTAGAAGTAACAGACATGAAAGTAGCAAGAATGATTGCTGGCACAAACAGGTGGGAACAATGGCAGGAGGGTACTCGGAATGAGGAGATAAAGGCTAATTTAGGAATGAACTCGATGGATGAAGCTGTACGCAGAAACCGGCTTCGGTGGTGGGGTCATGTGAGGCGAATGGAGGAGGATAGGTTACCTAGGAGAATAATGGACACTGTTATGGAGGGTAAGAGAAGTAGAAGGAGACCAAGACGACGATGATTAGACTCTGTTAAAGATAAGAGGTATAGAACTAAATGAGGCCACAACACTAGTTGCAAATCGAGGATTGTGGCGACGTTTAGTAAATTCTCAGAGGCTTGCAGACTGAACGCTGAAAGGCATAACAGTATATAATGATAATGTATGTATGTATAATAATAATAATAATAATAATAATAATAATAATAGTTATAGAAATTGACTACGTATTTTAATTTCGAAATTGCAAAGTCACTTACATACCATAGTGCCCAAACACGCAGTCTATCATCCATCACCAGTCACGCGAACCAGTCAGTGGCGTTCGGAGGGAAATCTCTGCTACCAGTCTTAATTTTTTTGTACGTTTTAGACTTACTAACATGAGCTGATGGTGTATTCCAAAGTCGCAACCCAGTCACACCGAACGATTAATTGTACTTAGAAGAGCGGTAAACGGGAATAGCGAAGGAAGAGCCAGATCTAGTATTAAAATTATGGAATGACGACAGAAAATGGAATTTCGAAGAAATATGGAGGGGAAGATTTTTATCTAGAATTCGATATACCGATGTCAATATATGTAACTTTCGCCACCCTTCGGGTTTCATCCAGCAAAGAGCTTTTGTAGCTAGGAGTTACGTGAGAATCGTAACTTAAATTGAAGGTAAACCGAAGACTGGAGTTCAATACTCGTTGCAGTTTGATAGTTTGTTCGCTAGTTTACGTCAACGAGGACCACGTATAAGAGTGTCAATAAGTTTTATCCTTAAGTCTTGCGTCAAAAAATGCCCTTATGCCGTTTGAGTGGGTGTAGCGTCGTGTATATCTTTATGCAAGGAATGGGTGGTTCGCGCAGCAGCCGAGGCAGTAGAACTCCAGAATGAGGATATTCGCTGTGGTTCCAAAGGATTCTTAATGAACTGCGCTACAATTTCAGTAGAGCAATAATGAACAATTGTCAAGTTAAATGGGAACCAAATTGTCTGAAGAGAGTAAATTGATAGCATATGCAGTGCAAACGGAATGGGTAGTATAAGTGACGGATAGGAAACGACAGACCGCGTGCTACGAATTTCAGAGAGGTAAAGACTGGAGGTAAATAAACTGGAGGCAGCGCAGCGAGTGGACTACGATGGGGCATTATTAGCGCGCGTGTGTCGGAGCGAATGGATGTGGAGGACTATGTGGATGAATTCCAAGCTGGTGAACACGGCACGTTAGACCTTGAAGTAATATTCCAGGGATCGTCGAATTTCGACGCACTGGAAATTCGCAAGTAACTATCTCTAGAGGATGGTTGATATAAGTACGTTTCGGGCTATGTGGCTCAGACGGCTGAGGCGCTGGCCTTCTGACCCCGACTTGAGAGGTTCGATCCTGGCTCAGTCCGGTGATATTTGAAGGTACTCAAATACGTTAGCCTGGCACGTAAAAGAACTCCTGCGGGACAAAATTATAACACCTCGATGTCTCCAAAACCATCAAAAAGTAGTTAATGGGACGTAGAAACAGTAACATTATTAAATAAATCCGTAAATACCCATCCCGAGTGACGTGCAGTAACCATGCATGAAACTTGCGGCTGTCTTCCCGATACAGTATACCACGTTCAATACGGTAGAATAACCTATTACCATTACATTAATTGATCATACTACCGAGTTTAATTGTAGTATGCTTGGTCAAAACCAAACAATACCCTTGTCAGTCAATACAGTGTTGCTATTGATTAGTTACAAGGGCTTGTGATATTTCAGACCATCATCTCGTGTACTTGACACTGTCGGAATATGCGTGATAAGTTTTGATTCTGCGATAACTGTAGAAGTAATTGTATTGTAAGTGTAATTAATTAGGGCTCGGTGCTCCGAGACTTGCATTAAGACACTGTACTATACCAGAAAACCAAGCGAGCTGGCTGCGCAGCACGGGCGTGTGACTACTAGCTCGCATTCGGGAGACAGTGGGTTTTAGCACCTCCATCAACAGCTCTGAAGATAGTTTTTTGTGGTTCTCCATTTTCACTCTGGGTATGTGCTGGGACTGAACCTTAATTAAGGCCATGCTATTTTTATTCCCATTTCTAGCCATTTCCTATTTCATCGTCACCGAAAACCTGTCTGAGTTAATGCGGCGTTAAAACACTAGCAAAAAGAAACCTCAAGGTTTTCGTTTCTAATACTTCGGAAGAAAACCACTCACAGTATAGGAATATCATTTATAGTGATGACAATGATTGTTATTATTATTATTACTATTATTATTATTATTTTATTTGTAGCTTTCTGCATATATGCCTCTAATGTATCACCATACTACAACAATTTCCAATAATTTTCATTCATACACGTTTTTCGGAAAATGAATAGTTCTTAAAATTTGTGCAAAGCGCTTAGGAACCCCTTCTAAACCCACTCTTTACTTAAGACTATTACACCGGGCGAGTTGGCCGTGCGGTTAGGAGCGCGCAGGTGTGAGCTCACATCCGGGAGATAGTGGGCTCGACCTAAAGCAACTAGCAACAAAAAATAGACTATTATAAAAACTTGTAGCCTACTATTCGTTCTAGCATGCTTTTTACTAAAATACCAACATTTGTGCTAAGCTAGCCAGTAGACTGGACGTGAAGCTCCCACGGACAGATAGACACACAATTCTGTATGTAAGGATTGCTCTACTGAAACATAGATGTAGCTGGAAATACTGCAAGTAATTGACGGGACAGCCAAGAAGTGAAAGCAGTGCATGGCTTGGTTTTTTTTGGAAATGGCGGACAACCTGGCTTGCCTGAGGCGCTCGTCCGATATAAGTAGAGAAACGTCAGAGCAATATTAATGTATAATGTGTGAGTCCAAACGAATGCAACGTGGTGTGATTCAATTCTCGTTCAAAGAAGGTGCTTCTGCCGCAAAAACTCTCACGAAGTGTGTGTGCTTGATTCATGGTAACGCACGTCCGCACGCTGCCAATGCAACAATGGACACCCCGTGCCGCTTTCACTGGGTGTTCACATATTACCCGCCTTAGATCCAAATCCCTTCCATGCAACAGTCATGTACCCGGTCCTTGGAAGAAGGCCACAAAAAATCAATGTTTCATATCCCATCACGTGGCTCGTGAAGCTGTGGAAGTGTTTTAGCCAGAAACCAGTGTGCGTCATTCTTTGTGGAGTGAATGCAGTAGTACAACTTATTCAGCGTTTGGACACATGTCTAAATGGTAGATATTGGTGGAGATCATTTTTAAGAGGAAGTACAACTAGGCAATTCTAATACGAAAGGAAATGGAAAAAGTCCTAGACTTCGAGAAATGGTATCGGCAGAAAGGGAAGAGCCTCGAAGGGGGTGAAAATGACAGGCTACTCCCTAGGCCTCGTAAAGCTAATAATGACAAGAAAATAACAAGAATGCGCCTAGGGAGGTCGTATTGGAAAAATAAAAACGGTACGAGTAAACTGATACCAGACTCAGCTAGGGGACCCGTGGTCACCAACCAACACTCCCAAGATTACAGCGCCTGGGTCACTTTTTAGTCGCCTGTTATGACAGGCAGGGGATACCGTGGATGTATTCTGCTGCCTCCGCCCACAGACGTTCCTAAACAGGAGACGTGATTACGTAAATGAAAATCCACGGCCTGTTTCCAGTTGTTCGACCGGGTCAGGAATGGAATGAATGAAGTCTCCATCTAGCGACGAGGATCGGTATTGAGCCGGCTGCCGAAGCCTGTCTCACTCCACCGGGGGAATGATAAATGACTGACAGATGAAATGTTCATGGAGGGTGTTGCTGGAATGAAAGATGACAGAGAAAGCCGGAGTACCCGGAGAAAAACCTGTCCCGCCTCCCCTTTGTCCAGCCCAAATCTCACATTGAGTGACCGGGATTTGAACCATGGTATCCAGCGGTGAGAGGCCCACGCGCTGCCTCCTGAGCCACGGCGGCTTCCGTGATTACATAAATACTCTCTTGAACTGTCATCCCTGTCATATAGTTTAAGTCTATGTTTCATTTCAACTATCCTACATAAGTGTTTAGATTAAAGCTAAATTGACAGAGCATTTCTTATTTTCACTCATAGCTGGAAATGTATAATACCCTTAGGCATTGCAATTTGAACTGACTTCCGATATCGATTTGTGAATGTAGATGCAGCTTTTCTCGAATCTCTTGAAGAGTTTGCGACGATGTTGGACGTAATTTGAACAGAACAGCGTGTCAAATGAAGGTGCGCATACAGTACTCGTAGACGTGGAAAAGAACACCACAAGATTACATTACGAGAGGAGGAGATCCTATATCACAGTAAAAATATCTAAAATATGGCACCATGTCATAGTTGGTAAGCGAATACTGCGTTACGAACTTACCCCTGAAAAATAACTTCTATCAAGCAAGATCAATTCCTGCCCATTGATTTCATCAAATATTACCTTAAATGAAGTGTACGATCCTGGCGTACTTCAGGTAATTATAGAGTCCTATCTAGATGCCTAGAGTCGTCCTTTGTGTGATAACTGTGACAGGCTGTGGGGTAGAACGAGGTAGAAATGGTGGTGGTGGTGGTGATTTGTTATCTTAAGACAAAGTGCAATGAAATAATCATCGTCCTTTAACTACAATTACAGGAACTAGCATTAGATCTCAGACACTTTGTGACGTACCCACTTTGCCCACAGATGTATGACAAATTTATAGCGTGGCGGGTCACTTTAATATTAAATAAATAAATGATATGTCATTGTTTCTCCAGAAACAGTATCCCAAGGGCGCCAGTCTTCAAGCTTATGGCTTGAAAACAAAAGTAGATAATTAATAATAATAATAATAATAAACAAAATTACGTAATGAGACTCAAAAAACTCCCAGGGGTGGGGTGAACGGAACACAAATCATTAAGTACACTAACTTGGAATTTAAGGATCATTAATAATCATTTCATAAAATATAAATTAAAATAGCTATTTATTAATATGAAAAACGTGACGTAACGGCGTATTAACGAAATCTGAACTTACGGAAGCAAAATAAAAAGTGAATGAAATTAACTTTAAGAAAATGAACTGTTGCGCGAAGACTTGCAGTAACTTATGCCATAAGCTCACCAAATGTAGACTCTGTTGTCTTGAAGTTGAAGATGGGTGGATCTCTCGTACAGGCTGCCTCATCTGTTGTTGGATTCCAGTCCTACATCCACATTTCCTGTCTTTAACACTTCCTATTGTACTCCTTACATAAAGTCGTAATGAGTCCTAATTTTAAGTGCAAAACCACCATGGGTTATGTTCATGGAGAGAATACATTCGTATTCTTCCGTATTACGGAACAGTAGCGTAGCTAAATTCATAATAAAAGCTCTCCTCCCCTATACCAGTCAGAACCGGTCTCCCGTTGACTACCTCTCGTCATTGAGGTAACAAGTCCCAATGAGAGTAACTTTTGAGTAGAATATACTCAGATGCGAAGTGAACTAAGTTAAAATCTTCTCCGATGGGTAGACGTAGAATCGTAGTAAGAGTATCTTCCAAACGTGAGAATCAGAATCAGAATGTCCGAATCCCCGAATGTCCGTATGAGAGTCTGAATGAGAGTGTCCTCTCCAGCCCTTGTCGGTGGTATATATTGGTTCAAAAGTCTCCTTCCATCAGCCATATCACATGGTCCAGTAAGATTCGAGGTCTCATCCCTTCTCCCTTGTATTGCTGTGGATCCATCACGTTGCTTCATTACGTTCATTCGCATAGGCTGAACTTTCCCGCTGAAATAAAGCGTCCCCAAGCCGAGTTTGAAAAGTGGGTGTTAATAATGTATCAACTGTATCTTCATGAGGTGGAGAGGGTAAGGTCTCTCGTAATCTCGATGACGTACTTTTCCTGGAATTGGGCTGAAATTAGCCTGCTGACTCTGGTCACCTCACAACGGCTATTGGAAAATTTACTGCAAGTTATAAATATGCGTGATGTTGAAATACTTTACCCAATAATTTGTTCGTTCAGAATACGTTATAGCCGCGATACAAAGAAATGAAATGATGATTGAAATGGATGATAAAAACCCTATATATATACATATTAATTTCAAAATGACATATCAGTGATTAAATATATACATCTTATCAATTAAATATATAGTTCAATAATTAAAAATATACAGTGATGTCCCAAACATCACAACTTTAATAAATGAAGGTATCGGCAAAATGAACGAAAGATGCGAAGATGGAAGCAAGACTTCTTACGCCTCGCTCACCTAATGCAAATCAAGTTTTTGCCTTATGTGACTGTTAATATAGAGATAATTGTCAAGAGACCTACAGTTTTACATGAAATACACGAAGATTTGAATTTTCATTTCAAAACTTCTCCTTGAATTGGCCGGGATTCGAACCACGACCGCCTTGGTCAGAAACCAGCACCTATACCATAAGGGCATTATGCCCCTCCCACCTAATAAATTCGAGGTCGGAAGGTAATAATTATCCAAGGGAAGTAAGATAAAGAAGGGCAGGATCTCTTTCTCCTTTGTTATATTCGATCTTCAGCTTGAGAGAGCAGACTGGAGGCTAACTACTAAAATTATTCACAAGAAGTTAAATGTGAAAGAAATACTAATGTATTTCTTATATTTGATAATCTGTCCGATAAACAGTTGGTTGGTGTAATAACCTTCTAGATGTGAGATTCAAAGTTTGAATTACCACTTATTCTTCAGGCTTTACTTGTCTTCACTTGCTTCGGGTGTTTCTCTAGGATAGCAGGACAACGTTTGGTCAGCAGATTCGCGTATTGTGATATCTTAAATTCAGTCAAAGCGGGATGAATAATAATAATAATAATAATAATAATAATAATAATATGTAACAAAATTCTAAGAAAGATCATAAGACCAAAACTTCAGGATAATATACATCAAGAAATAAACTTTCTAGAAGGAAATTTTACAATTGGCTATACGTCGCACCGACACAGATGAGTCTTATCGCGGCGATGAAATAGGAAAGGTCTAGGAGTAGGAAGGAATTGGCCGTGGCCTTAAGATACAGCCCCAGCATTTGCCTGGTGTGAAAATGGGAAACCACGGAAAACCATCTTCAAGGCTGCTGACAGTGGGGTTCGACCCCACTCTCTCCCGGAAGCAAGCTCACGGTTGCGCGACCCTAACCGCACGGCCAACTTGCCCAGTATAGTTATTATTATTATTATTATTATTATTATTATTATTATTATTATTATTATTATTATTATTATTCTTGCGTTCCGGCCTTCTAAGGACCACGTTACAATTTCAATTGTTCCTCCTTAGTTGTTCTTTCCTTTTCTTCCAGTATTCTTTCATTGTTTCACTGTGTTTCTTTTTCCTGTCTTCAGTCCACTTTGTGCCTGTTTTCTTTTCCTTCCTCCCTTGGAATCCTTCCATTTGTAAGACTTTCTTCCTAAAAATCTTTCTTTCCAATAATTCTTCTTCTCGTATGTTGTTCCTTTCCAGGTCTTTCTTGACTTCTTGAATCCAGGTGGTAGTTGATTTCTTTTCCCAAAGTACTTGAATATTCGTTTATTTAGTCTATTGTCATTCATTCTGTAAATGTGTCCAAGAAATAGCAATCTCATTTTTCCTTTGTTTCTGATATGTTTTCTACATTCTGGTAAATTTCATTGTTACTTCTTAATTTCCAAAACTCTGCAGTTCTCAGAGGACCTAATATTTTCCTTATAATTATTCTTTCTAATATTTCTAATTTATCAAGCTTGTAGTTCAGTGCTAGACATTCGCTGGCGTAAAGGCATTCTGGTTTCACTACTGTGTTGTAGTGCTTTATTTTAAGTTTTCTTGATAAGCACTTTTTGTTGTAAGTATTCTTAGTTATACCGTACGCTCTTTCCATCTTTTGTATCCTCTCATCTTTAGCAGATTTTTCTAAACCATTTTCTTGAATTGTCTCACCCAAATATTTGAATTTCTTTACCTTTTCTATTTGACCAATATCCGTTACTAAAAACTTTGGGGCACTTTTTATATTCGTCAAAAATTTGGTTTTCTCGGCAGAGATTCTCAAGCCTGTCATGTTGGCTGTCTTTCCAAGGAGATTGACTTGCATTGCTGCATTTGTAAGGCTTTCTGAAAGTATGGCAAAGTCATCTGCAAATGCTAGGCAATTTATTGCAACACCTTTGTTCTTCTTCCCCAGCATGAGTGGCAATATTTCAGATTCTTCCAGTTTTTCATTCCAAATTCTTACAGTTTTCTCCATGACAATTGAAAAGGAGTGGAGATAGACCATCGCCCTGACACCTGTAATTAGTTTGAAAGGTGGAGATACTTCACCCATAAATTTTACTTTTGAGATAGTGTCTGTAAATGTTTCACGAATTAGGTTTGCCAATTTAGTTTTAACTCCAAAGTCACGGATTACTTTATTATTATTATTATTATTATTATTATTATTATTATTATTATTATTATTATTATTATCATTCTTCTTCTTTTTGTTTCAGTCATCTATGGACTGTGATTACGCAATTTACATTGCTTTCTCAAGTTCTTTCTCCTTCTTCTTTCGCCAGTATTCCTTCATCCCTTGGCCTGCTCGTGCTCGTTCTTCTGCTGAGAATACTCTATTCTTCCTCGTTTTATCATCAGCTAGGTCCTTCACCTCCACAACTCTCTGCCTGAAGATTTTTCTGTTTGTTATATCTTCTGCCGTGATCCCACATTTTTTCTAAATCTCGGTGGACTTCTTTTACCTATGGGACTTGTGACTTCCTGTTCTCCTGGAAGATAAGGATCCTGTTGGCGAGTCTCTCTGATCCCATCCTTTTAATATGTCCGTAGAACGTCAATCTCGTCTTTTTCATTGTGGTGGTGATGTTTTCAAATTGTTGTTATAGGTTTGATCTCATGCGAAACGTAAACTTGTCTAATGATTTTCTGGGTCCAAGAATCTTTCTAAGGAACTTCCTTTCTTTCTTTTCTTTCTTTATATTTCCATATTTCTCTGTACCTCTGAACACTTCCACTGTTTTCAGAGAAACCACGGTGCCGAATTGTTTTTGCACAGGAGTTCATTTACGAGCTAAAATGTACCAATACGCGGGTGGTGTGCTTTGAGCGTCGGACTGAGCCGGGACGAACTCCTCCACCTGCGGCTTTACTGTCTGAGCCCTCAGCCCGCCGTAACTTGATCTACAGTAGGAAGACTAACGTAACGACGTGTACCTTGACCGTAAATCAATGCAGTGTATTATGCTCTATAATATAATTAGGGCACGTCCTTCCATGGTAGAGGTTGTAGGAAGTGACTTGTTGGTCTGTTTGGTACAGAACTCAGATCGATAAGGGGCCTGCCCTGATTTTAGTTCTTGGTCGTTTCATGAAGTTTCTCCTCACTATATAACACTGGACTTGTGCTTATTCTGGGATTTTGTAATTATTATCTTCTCCGTCTGCAAGTATCATAATGCTTACCAGCCGTCTATCGGTTTACCAGAAAGACTACATGCCTAGGGAATTCGAAATACTGCTTGAAATTTATCCTAACATAGCATCAATTAAGCCCAGTTCATGGTTTAGAAGAACCAGGTAACTTCTTAGCATATCCGTGGAAGAACAAGTTATCGCTACTGATAGTAGTGTAATATATTCCTAACATATTAGCGCATGTGTGTGTGACCATCCCGTATCTCTACGGGCTCGGGTATGAAGTGAGATGCATCTTCGTAGCAAGATTTTATGATTGTAACCTCTTCCTGACGTCAACCTCATCAGAGGAGTTAATGAGATGAAATGAGGGACGTGATACTTTATAGGTAGGGGGTGAAATCCGGTGCTGGTACATAGCCTACTCCTGTCGAATAACACCAAGGAGTCTGTTCAGTACTTAACTTCCCCATCCTACAGACAAATCATCATCATCAGCGCCAGATGTCCTCACTCCATATGAACACAGTGGAGAGGTTTTGAACTGAATCCAGGTTTTTGTCATGCAATCAAGTGATTAGAAATTGTATACCATCACTTCTACCCTGGCGGCCAATATTCTGACGGTGAATTCTTTTTTTTTGTTGACCAGCGAGATTCGAACTTGTATCAGATGGTATAGACTGGACCCCTCAATCAATATGGGCAACAGGTGGGCTTTTAAAATCATTTTTGATGATTTTACCAATTTCCTAACCACAAAGTTAATGGAAACTCCACAATGCTTTCAAAATAGTTCAGGTCGTAACTGTAACTAATGACAGGAACAATATGTTCTTCACTTGTACAGTTCATTTGTATCGCGTATCTCCTATGAATGAGCTGATGAGTGTCGACTTGCAGATTCAGGATCATCAGTTCAACCCTGAGGTAGCCCGAGGAAGATTCATTTGGAGGTCCAAGTGGTAATATCTGTATGTGAAAGATCTCTGATAAACAACACACCGGGAAGCTATTCGGCAAATGCAAATAGCCAAATTAATCGTGAATAGATCACTGAATAGAATTCCTTTTCCTCTGTGCGATATGGCTGAGTAAAACGGAACGTAAAGTCAGAAATGAACGGAAACGCAAATAATCTAAATACCGCCAGAAAGGGTTAGAGCTAAATTCATGCGCTCATTACTATTATTACTATTATTATTAGTATTATTATTATTATTATTATTATTATTATTATTATTACAATTTGTTTTACGTCGCACCGACACAGAAAGGACTTATGGCGACGATGGGAAAGGAAAGGCCTAGACATGGGAAGGAAATGGCCGTAGCCTTAATTAAGGTACAGCCCCAGCATTTGCCTGGTGTGAAAATGGGAAACCGCGGAAAACCATCTTCAGCGCTGCCGACAGTGGGGTTCGAACCCACTATCTCCCAGATGCGAGCTCACAGCTGAACGCTCCTAACCGCACGGCCAACTCGCCCGGTAATTATTATTATTATTATTATTATTATTATTATTATTATTATTATTATTATTATTATTAGTAGTAGTAGTAGTAGTAGTAGTAGTAGTAGTAGTAGTAGTACCGATCGAGATGGCCATGCGGATAGGACTACGCAGCTGTGTGCTTACATTTGGGAGATAGTCGGTTCGAACCCCACTATCGGCAGCCCTGAAGATGATTTTCCGTGGTTTCCAATTTCCACACCAGAAAAATTATTGGGCTGTACCTAAATTAAGGCCATGGACGCTTCCTTCCATGGGCCGATAGCCTAGATGTTAGGCCCCTTTAAACAAAACACATCATCATCATCCTTCACACTCCTAGCCCTTTCCTGTCCTATCGTCACCATAAGACCTATCTGTATCGGTGCCACATAAAGGATATCAAAAATTTATCAAAAGTGGAAGCGGCCCAATTCCAGTACATAACAAACACATTAAGTGTTGCAAAAAACAATGTGCATTATGCAGGATTGTAAGTTCATAGTTTTACATTTTAATTACGCCTGTCTCATTGGTTTGTTACATTTGGTGCCACAAAAAAACTGGAATTACTTTACAGAATGAGAAATATACGTCAGAACTTTGGGACAAATTAAGTTTAAATGGGGTATTAAAATTTTATGGGACGGTTAAAAAACGGGACAATATGCGTTCCGGGACAATGGGACAGTTTAGATAAATAAGGGACAATCCCGTAAAATAAGGGACGTCTGGTCACCCTAACCTACTCAGAGATATGAAAGAAAGAATGCGACCATGGACTTAATTAAGGTATAGCCCCACCATCCGCCAGGTATGAAGATTGGAACATACATGCCTGCTGATGGTGGATAACCCACCATTTCCAGCATGAAAGCTAATGTTTATACGACCCGACCCTCGCAGATAACTCGGCGAGTCTGATATCTAGGAGAGAAAAACCCTACTTGAAAGCCGCCAGTGCACTACGTTGCTGATATTTTTGAAAATGCCACACATCATCTAGTTCGCACGTACAATATCAGCTGCTAGTATTAAACTTGTAGAAGCTAAATATACCGTTGGAACATCCGCCTCTGAGCAGAAAGACAGTTACTGTTAATTGTAGTTCAGTAGTTCTACGTAGTTTAACTTTATGTATGGTTACTTTGTTAAGATTTATATTTACTTATTTATCAATTTAATTCTATTATTGGTTAAGTGTAAGACAGGGACAGCTATCCCTGACATTGCTAGACTAGATAAATGTTCATCCATAAATTATGTATAAGAAATTCACTTCTGAAAATGGTCGTCGTCAGAGTTTGCAAATTGATGAATTCAGATAGGTTGATCAGATGTAAATAGATAGAATAAGTGGGCAAAACTACTTAAAAATGAGGACAATGCCGGAAGAAGGAGGAAACAAAATTCCTCCATTGAGAGTCTGAATTTAGATTTATAATTTCTAATTTTCACATGCATAAACAAAATGTATCCATGTCCATAAAAACAGTAAATCCTTACAAAATTTAAACAAAGAAAAATAACACGCCTCGCTGGTACTTTCCTGAATATTCAGTTGCCTTCTGGAGTTTTAGCGTGTCTAACATGTATGTGTGTTTAGTCATCAGCCCGAAGTCTGGTTGGATCCTCAACAGCTCCACCATCAGCTGTCATAGATGGCCTAGGCATCACTGAAGAGGCGTACTAGGGATATGAGGAGTGAGGTAGTTTCCCGTTGCTTTCCTCACTGAGCCAGAAGTTGCTATTACATATCAGTCTGCCAAGCCCACTGAAACGCATGCACTAATCGACCCTATGGGCAATAGTTTCAAACCATTCATAGCAGGGACTGGCTGCATAAGGAATGGCATTACTAGCACCGCTCATACCTCAGTCACTTTCATATTGTCAAAGCCAAGGACAAGACAGAGATCAATGAAAGTAACAAAATTGCTCTAGCCTATACCAGAAGACATAGTGCACTGTAAACACTAGGTCTTGCCAGCAAAGGCATGTGTCTAACATATACATGCAAAAAGATGCACATGTAAATTCCTTTAGATTAAACTGACCCATTAAAAGGATTTTCACAGATTCTACTTTGAAACGGTTCGTATTATCAGTTCTTTGTACTGAGATAATTGAAAATAGCCTTTCTACATTTGCATCGTGCCCTGGTATAGAAAAATGTATTCTGCACGTTTTCAACTACAACAAACTGACTTACGTGAATTCAAATATTTCCCTAATTTCTGACTACAAGGTAACTTGTTAAATTCAGGGTCATTACAGCTATCATTCAGGACTTGTTCTAAATTGCAGAACTGATCAAGAGATCATCGATCTGAAAGTATTTAGACAGCTAGGAAATACAGAATGTTTTTACAACATCACAATAATCAATATCACTTTTAAGCGCCGTCCGTTTCAGACAGGCTTCTTTGAATTTCCGGTTATCTTCTGTCACTTGTCACGTTGTCACACATTAACACAGCAGTAGTCTGACAGGGTATTGCTGGGAGTGAAGCATGCAGTATACTGAATGGCGAATAGCATGTATGATCAGAATACAAGGCATGCGTAGAATATTCGCATGTACTGTATAGGAATATTTATAGTCACATTTCTATATATCGATAACGCCGTCGCGTAATGACAAATACTTGTCAAAACGAAGTAGTAAAATGGTTCCCCAAAATAAGCAGATTCACTAAAAAAGGAAAACATATCGGTTTTTTAAATAATCCACCCGGACCCCGGACAATGGCCTAAAAAGGAGGACATATCCGGATAAAGAACAGTTTGGTCACCCCAAATACAGGCAGTTAATGTTCACTATGAGTGTGAATGAAGAACGCATCATTGGCCGGATCACAACAGTTCACTTCATCTCTATCTGAAGGGAACTCCTTCAGTGTGATAAGTAATTCAAAATAATCTACTCCATTACTACTGTTATTATTTATTTATTTATTTAGCATATGGCCCATACAATCATGTTGAGTAGGAAAAAAGCAAAGTCATCTCCGTACAGGCCATGAAGGCCCGTGGAGGGGTGGAAGGTAAAGGCTTCCACCATCCGTAACCTCGGCATTTGTTGGGGTAGAGTGGTTACCTCTACGCCCGAATCAAGTTGACTACAGAAATAAATTATATACATATTTACATACAAGAAAACAATGAACAAGAAGACTCCTTAAAACTGAATGTCAAGATCATTGATCTACTGGATTGATTCTGGAGTTACCATCAGAAAATCCACTTTGCTGCCTGTGTAGGCCCGCGTTTCACACTCTCGGACAATATGGTGTATGGTTTGTCGTACAGTCACACGCGGGTGTCGGCAACTTGTTCCATTTAAACAACATGTCTCTGCATCTGCCATTGCCTGTTCTTATTCTCTTCAGAGCAGGCCATGTTTTGCGTGGTTGGTGGAATCCATTTGGAAGTTTGGCATTCGAGAACATACTGTGCTGGTGGATCTCCGTTGCTGCTTCCCACTGTCTTTTCCACTCTGTAGTTCGGTTGTAGCCTCTAGCAACCATGTCTAAGGCGTTACGTAAAGTTGGATGGCTGAACGTAATCTGTTTTGGTTTATAGTTCGTAGATCTTCATCTAGAGGTAGATTGGGGTTCCTTAAGATTTTATTAAATTCCTTGATGAGAGCGGTGGATCTGCGTAAATCAGATGGCATTATTCCAGATAAAAGCGCGAGCCAATGAGTTGGCGTAGATCGAAAAGGTAGAAGTTGTCATATTAGTATAGGAGGAGACGAAATAGAGCAAGTCAGTAACTTCAAGTATTTGGGAAGTATGATCAGAGATGATATGTATTGCACAACAGAAATTAAGAAAATAATTGCCATAGCAAAAGAAGGCTTTAGGAAAAAAATCAAAATTATTTTGTGGACCACTAAACAAAGATTTGAGGAAAAGACTTGCTAAGTGTTACATTTGGAGCATAGCGCTGTATGGCGCAGAGACTTGGACATTGAGAAAGAAAGATGAGAGAAGATTGGAGGCACTAGAGATGTGGGTATGGAGGAGAATAGAACGAGTGAAATGGGAAGACCGGGTAAGGAATGAGGAGGTATTACGAAGAGCTGGAGAAGAACGAAGTATGTTACACACCATTAGAAGGAGAAAAATGAACTGGATCGGACATTGTTTGAGGAGGGACTGTTTACTGAAAGAAGGAGTAGAAGGAATGGTGAAAGGCAAACGAGGAAGAGGAAAGAAAAAATATCAAATGTTGGACAATATCCAAGGAAATAAATATTCGGACATGAAAAACTTGGCGCAGGACAGGCAACAGTGGAAGAGGTTCATCCCATGACAAGACCTGCCATAAGGCAGAATACCTAGATAGATATATATATTATGCGCATGGTGGAATTCAATTCAGTATCAATAAGTCTTGTGTGACGACAGTTCATCCATACTAGAGCACAGTACTCAGCACTTGAATACACCAAGCCTAAAGCTGAAGACCGTAAAACGCTTGACGAAGAACCCCAGGTAGTTCCACAAAGCTTCTGAATGATGATGTTACGTGTTTTCAGCTTCTGTGTGGTGTTCAGCGAATATTACTTGCAGGATAGTGTTCGATCCAAGGTTACTCCAAGATATTTTGGGTTCCAGTTGTGGTGAAGTACACTGCTATGTCCGTGGTTTTAACCTCAAAATACCCTACACGTGACCCCTAGGTGGTGCTAAGAGAGCAACAATATATTTGGCAGCCAGTCTATCACTGCGATCTCCTGGCAGTTACATAAAAAGGCATATTATTATTATTATTATTATTATTATTATTATTATTATTATTATTATTATTATTATTATTATTATTATTATTATTATTATTATTATTTGTTACGGAGTTATCCGTGGAAGGCAGAGGTGAGAGAAGGTGCGGGCTGGAATGGGTCTAACTACAAGTCTTAAAGATGAATTTAAAATTTAAATAAAGGTTATATTTTCAACAGATAACAACGGTTAACAATTCTCACTAGTCCGCCTCTGTGGTGTAGTGGTTAGCGTGATTAGCTGCCACACCCGAAGGCCCGGGTTCGATTCCCGGCTCTGCCACGAAATTTGAAAAGTGGCATGAGGGCTGGAACGGGGTCCACTCAGCCTCGGGAGGTCAACAGAGTAGAGGTGGGTTCGATTCCCACCTCAGCCATCCTGGAAGTGGTTTTCCGTGGTTTCTCACTTCTCCTCCAGGCGAATGCCGGGATGGTACCTAACTTAAGGCCACGGCCGCTTCCTTCCCTCTTCCTTGCCTATCCCTTCCAATCTTCCCATCCCTCCACAAGGCCCCTGTTCAGCATAGCAGGTGAGGCCGCCAGGGCGAGGTACTGGTCATACTCCCCAGTTGTATCCCCCGACCAAGAGTCTGAAGCTTCAGGACACTGCCCTTGAGGCGGTAGAGGTGGGATCCCTCGCTCAGTCCGAGGGAAAAACCGAACCTGGAGGGTAAACAGATGATGATGATGATGATGATGATGATGATGAACAATTCTCACTAGGTGAAATAACAAAGAACAATCAGGTACAATGCAACTTTACAAATTCTGGGCTACGAGCCCCAAAGTCTGAGCTCTCAGCTCACAACCACAAATTACCAAAGGGCAGCAAACCCCTTCATTACCGGGAGCGTTTGCTCCAAAGACACATATTGGGCCTCCTAGAGGCATATCTATCACATCAGAAAGAGCTAGCCTGCTCTCAATTTCTCACGCCTGTTAAAGGCAACAACAAACATTCCTCAAAACTGCCTCTCAAGGCACAATTATAAGGACACAGGGGTATCTAGTACCCAACCTACGAGGCCTGAATAGCAAATTAAAGGTTAATTAAATGGCCCAAACACAAATATGAATGGAGGCGAGTAGTTGCACTCCTACACTAAAGTTTGTTAAAACCTATGTGGCGCTAGGCCGATAATACAGGGGCTAATCCCAGTCTATGGAGGTGACTAGTCTGCAAAATAAATTTAACACATTAAGAAGGAAAAGAAAAACAGTACGAAAACGTAGTCACCTCAAATTCCAAAAATGAAGGGGAGCTCGAGAGGGTAAAGCACTCTCTATCCCTGAATTACAGTTCCAGCTAAGTGGAGTATTTACAAAGATTGAAAAGGCTTACATATTTAAAGATATAGGTTACATATTAAAGGTTTCGAACCTTCCCCGGGAGTTAAACTGCTGAGCTAGCAAGAAGTAAAGATGTTAAGTTGTTGAAGAGGTGCTGCCTGAAGAACGAGGCGCTTCCCGCCCCCTGCTACATATTCACACACTGAGCAAGATGTTATAAGAGTGGCCCGGAGACAAGAAGATCAGCAGTTTTTATACCCTCGCGGAAAATTCGGGACCTTTCATGAATGATTACGACCCGCCTACAGAGTTTTATTGGATAACAGCAAAAACTTATACACAAGGCGATGAAGAAACACCTTATTGGTGGAAAATTAATTACAGAAATTCCTGATTGGCTACATTCAAAATAGGCGGAAAGAAAGGATTAATATTACCAACCCACACATGACAGAACAAAATTTAGTAAAGATAAAACTTATGAATACAAAATTTCTTAAAGAAAGTTCATTCCTTCACACTAGAGTGCATAATCATAGTTTTTTGGTAGAGACCTCTGTTAGAGAATGTCCACACTTCGATCAATGTAAAACAAAAGCAAATCAAAAACACACGCTGACATCTTCTGACAAACAGTAGAGTTAGTTTAGTTGTTAAAGTTCCGGGTTTCTCCAGTAGGGAGGTATTTTAAGGCGCAAAATTCAAATGTGCGCCGTAGACGTGTACCAACCGGTACATTATTATTATTATTATTATTATTATTATTATTATTATTATTATTATTATTATTATTATTATTATTAAATCTTCGTCCTACTGACTACTTTTGCAATTTTAGGAGACAATAAGCTGGCGGAGAGGTATTATCAGAGGAATCTTCTGCGTGCCGGTAATCTACTGACAAGAGGCTGGCTGTCGTTTCTTAATACCTCCGAAACACTTTGAACGAACACTGGACAAAGCACCAATCGATCCCAACAACTTGGCCTCAGAGAGTCAGCGCTTTAGCGTCTTAAATATTTTTCTTTTCTGGCCTATTTCACAGTAATCTGCGATCGGCGCTAATGTGAAATACGCCTTATTTTACGACCGAGTGCCCTTTCGGACACCAATACAAACTCGAGGGATATATTCGATCTTGCTAGTGTGTTATGTTGTTGGTATATGAGGATGTGCGTCGAGACGATTACAACACCCAGTCTCCGAGCAAGAGGAATGACAGCGAGCTCGTTAGCTGCAGTCGCTTAAGTGCGGCCAGTATCCAGTATTCGGGAGAGAATAGGTTCGAATTCCTTTGTCGGCAGCTCTGAAGATGGTTTTCCGTGGTTTCCCATCTTCACACGAGGCAAATGCTGTGGCTGTTCCTTAATTAAGACCACGGCCGATTCCTTCCCACTCCTAGCCTTTCCTAACCCATCGCTGCCAAAAGACCTATCTGTGTCAGTGCGACGTAAAGCAACTTGTAAAAAAAAAAAGAGGAATGACCAAACTTGGCCCAGCCGGGAATCGAACTCCCGTCCCATGAATCGAAGACCACTATCCTGATAATTCATCCAAGGATTTGGAACAGTTTTTACACCCACACACAGACGGTAGTCAGAACGGTTTACCAAACATAAGCGTTATGTTGTACATTTGATGATACGAGCAATATTGTATTTTTCTGACCTCTATAGGGGATGGGTTCTTCATGTACTTTCGGGAATAGTAAGGACGCATTACACCTCACAGGGAGACCTTTCAAGCATGTCTCTACTGATGTGCAACGAACGTGCAGATAACTGCGAGGAATTTCACCGGTTGCGAATCGCAAAGTGCAACTCCCACGAGAAGATAAATGTTGGAGAGTTTAACAAGACCAACACGTGACGCCGTTGTACAACGGAAAAGCTCTGTGCTTCACAAGCTCGTGATCTACGTGCCGAATGTCGACTCTGTAGTTCACCCGTGACTTTGTTGTAACGTTCCGTTTCTACATTTTATACATTACAAGCATATACATTTTTTTACAACTTGCTTTACGTCGCACCGGCACATAGAAGTCTTACGACGACGATGGAATACGAAAAGGCTAGGAGTGAGAAGGAAGCGGCCGTGACCTTAATTAAGAAAAACTGCCGGGCTGAGTGGCTAAGACGGTTGAGGCGCTGGCCTTCTGATCCCAACTTGGCAGGTTCGATTATGGCTCTGTCCCGTGGTATTCGTAGGTGCTGAAGTACGTCAGCCTCGTGTCGGTAGGTTTACAGGCACGTAGAGGATCTCCTGCGGGACAAAATTCCGGCACCTCGGTGTCCCACAAAACCGTAAACGTGGTTAGTGGTACGCAAACCAAATATTATTATTATTATTATTATTATTATTATTATTATTATTATTATTATTATTATTATTATTATTATTATTATTATTATTATTAAGGTAAAGTAGCATTTGCCTGGTGTTAACATAGGAATTCATCTTCAGGGCTGCCAGCAATGGGGTTTGAACCCACTATTTCCCGAACGTAAGCTGATAGCTGCAGCACAGTCACTTGCTCTGTTACAAGGGTATTGATATACGCAGAAATATGAATTTGTCTGTATTGGCTGACTAATGTGCGTATTGCTATCTGCTTCTTTGTTGGATATCGAGTGTTATGTCTTGAATATATGAGTATACCTGTCTGTCTGATAGGTCATCAGCCCAGAGGCTGGTTGGATCTTCAAATAGCACCACCAAAGGCTATGCGATTATAAGGAAACCCCAAAAATCAATGGCAGCACCAAAATGAGGCGTACTAGGCAAGATGAGGAGTGAGGTAGTTTTCCATTGCTTTCCTCAGGGGTCAGAAAGTACTATTGCAGCACGACTGACCCTATGGGCAGCACCTATCATAACACTCAGATGCACTAGTCATGCTCTGAATGTCATTACTCAGCTCTACCCATAACCCAGCAACTTCCATATTGTCACAGCCATGGATGCTGACTGGGACTTTGGTGGAAGCTACACTTTACTCCGGCCTGTGCCAAGAGATGGATGCAAAAGTACTGTATCCATCAAGAAATGACAGCAGGCACTATGAGTATACCTATATAACTGCTAAACCTTGACGGTTTTAGGAACTACGTAGGTACAGATAAAACTTTTCAGCCGTTTTCATTTTATAATTTTAAAGCATTCTCACAAAAGTATTCACAAAGTTATCTTCACACATTTTCGTTGATTTGTTGTCTGTCACTTATCTTGCGGTTGTGACTACGAATTGCAACATGAAAAGCAGTAATGTATATCGCATTTTGCCCGCCGAACAGAGCACTATGGAGGTGAGATTTGATTCGTTGATCAGGAACTTGTGAAGCGGAGAGCTTACGCGTTGCGTTATGGGTTATTTGTTTGAATTTGCTGCGTGCATGTCTTCTGAAACACTACGGAAATATTAGATTTACATTCTCTTAGGACTGGTTGAGAATTTTGCCTGCAATACCGACCGGTGAATGTTCTTGCCATGGCCGGCAAGTGTAGCGCACTGAAAATGGATCAAAACGAACTGTGAGGATAACATCATTTTAAAAGTCAAGTACATCTTCTTATAAGATGTATTTTCTCCAGTATGACGCTCACGTGACGGTGATTCTTCCCGTTTCTAACCACACATGACATAATAAAATCACGATTATTTCTCCCGTCAATTTCATCCTAACCTTTACCGCGCTTCCTAGTCATATTTCACGGTAAGCTGGTTGGCTGGCCCGACCTTTATAACTCCTTTGTGAAATTCTCTTCGTGGTGGTCACGAATTAATTAAAATATCACTCCATCAAATCCCTCTGCGCCCATTAAGTCCGAGTCTTGTAAGGGAATTACATCGCATTCTGTGTTTGCTTGAATTCTCTAAGGAAACGCATTTTTATTACATACAGCAAACAGTCACTGTCCGCGAGAGTTTCGCTCAACTATTTCAATAGGAGGATTATGATGCACTACAAGAACACACTTGGCTGAATCACGAATTTCTACGACCTTACGTGGAATGAATAAATCAGTTATTCATAGCTGGCTTAGTTCTAAACGTAGTCTACTGTTGAAACAAGTCGCGGAGAAAAAAGATCTAATAAGAAAGGGAAGCAGATATATCTGTTGTTAAATAAAGATGAAAACTTCTAAAAATCGAATGTCCCTCAAAACTAAACTTGTGAGAAATTTTGTTTTACAGTGCAAACGGCTTGTGTTATACTTTAGCCGTACGCCTATGTAAAATCAAAATATTAAAATGCATTTTTGAGTACCTTAGATATAAAACTTCAACGGTGTGTTCAATTATTTAGTTTTGCTTCCAGGTTAAACCATTTTGTTGTTTGTTTACCTATGATGTAGGCTAGCGAGAACATCCATACCATTAAATATCTTTGGGTACAGGTTACATATTCCAAAACCGAGCGAAATGGCCGTGTGGTTAGGGTCGCGCAGCTGTGAACTTGAATCCGGGAGATAGCGGGTTCGAACTACACTGGAGATGGTTTTCTGTTTTTCCAATTTTCACACCTTAAATAAGGCCACGGCCGCTTCCTGTCCACTCCTAGCTCTTTCCTAGACCATCGCCACCGTAAGACCTATATGTGCGGGGGCGACGTAAATCAAATTGTAAAAAAACAAAAACAACACTTCCAAAGAACGTTGAATACCAAGGCTCATAGTGTGGGTTTTGCCACATGCACATAACGCAATATCTTTATCACCCAGTTATCTCCATTTCTGCAAATATCCTCAGCACCTTCCTACTCCAGTTCGATGTCTGTTTATGGGTTTCCAGATTTTCCAATCATACTCGTGTCCTCGAGGATGTTGTTCTTCTGGTAGTAACCATTTGGACAGCTCTGTGGATTGGGTACTCAAAAGTTCTGTTTTGGTTTCTTCTGAACTTTCCTTGAGAAGTGGAATATTTGGGAAGAATCTTCTTCGAGATTTTAGTTTCGCATATAACGGATTATATCCATTCAGAGGGTGCTGCACATTAGTGTTGGCCTTAGCTTTCTCCAGAGGCGCTGCAACGTTCCTTCAAATTAAACCATAAAAAACCAATGGTGCAACAGCCCCGAAGAACTTTGGCCGATCAATCGACCACTGCTCAGTCCGGAGCCCTGCCGATTACGAGTTGTTGTGTGTGGTCAGCACGACAAATCCTCTCTGGCGTTATTCTTGGCTTTCTAGACCGGGCACGCTATCTCATCGTCAGATAGCTCCAGAGTTGTAATCACGTAGGCTGAGTGGGTCTCGAACCAGCCCTCAGATCCAGGTAAAAATCCGTGACCTCCGGGTATGAGGCAGTTACACTACGCCTACACCACTGGGCCGGCCTTCTAATTACCGAGCACGTTAGCTGCAGTAGCTTAAGTGCGGCCAGTATCCAGTATTCTGGAGATAGTTCGAACCCCCACTGTCGGTAGCCCTGAAGATGGTTTTCCCTGGTTTCCCATTTTGACACCAAGCAAATGCTGGAGCTGTACCTTAATTAAGGCCACGGCCGCTTCCCGCTTCCTTTCCAGTCCTAGCCCTTGCCTGTCCCATCGTCGCCATAAGATATATCTATGTCGGTGCGACGTAAAGCCAATAGCAAGAAAAAAAGAAAACAAAAAAAAAATGAGGAGCTATTCCAGTCAGTCGTTGGACTTTGCCATTTGGTGTTGATCTGAGACAAGCTGTGACAATCCTGCATGATCCATTTAGAGCCATATCTACTAATTTGGTGTGCGTGGAGTGGCACCATACAGAGCAGGCATATTCACCAACTGCGCAACAAAATGTCAAAATGGTTTGAGTGGTGATGCAATGTAAAATATCGATAGTATGCAGCATCATATGCTAGAGGGAATCATTTTGACGCTTTCCTGTAAGGTAATGTGTTCACAGTTTCAGTATTTTTTTTTTTTTTTGCAAGGGGCTTTACGTCGCACCGACACAGATAGGTCTTATGGCGACGATGGGATAGGAAAGGCCTAGGAGTTGGAAGGAAGCGGCCGTGGCCTTAATTAAGGTACAGCCCCAGCATTTGCCTGGCGTGAAAATGGGAAACCACGGAAAACCATCTTCAGGGCTGCCGATAGTGGGATTCGAACCTACTATCTCCCGGATGCAAGCTCACAGCGAGTTGTCTTTTAAGTTCTTGAACTTTTTTATTCGACTACATACTTTACAAGTTTCCTCTCTCCACAATGTACTCGATGATGAGATGAGGCTATACAAGTATACAACATGCAGGAACATGTTTCAACGAAACCGACTAGAAAATAACCAATATAATAATACTCTTCAGGACCTTCTCACATGATCAGTTAAACTGAGCACTATTCGTGCATTGCAGGACGCCATAGCCCATACGGGAAATAAAAGGCTATTTTTATTTTATTTTATTATATGTATACCGAGTCCATAGTCTGAATACTAGTTCTTTCATTTGTGCCGACTCCTCACAGAAAGCTAGTGACTGTTACGAAGTGATGTTCTCTACTTTGTGTTCCCGTGTTATCGTATTCTTGGTGTCGAATTACTGTCGTAGATTTCATGTCCAGGATGCTGGTTGGATTCCCGAAATGATCCCAAATCAACTGCAGTAGAAAGCTCAGAATTAATGAAAGGGCATACTAGGGAAATGCAAAGTACGATGGTTTCCCATTATTTTCCTCACCTTGTCAGATAGTGCTCTTAACAACAGTGTGCCAAGCTCACTGAAATACGTGCATCACCGATCGTATGATCGACACTTTTGCACTACTCTTCACAGTGACGGGTTACAAACGAATTGGTCTAAGAAGCATTCATACGCTCGCTACTTTCATATTGTCAGAGTCATGTATGACACCCATACAGACCGATGAAAGAGTCTAGAGGGCCTAGTACACTAGAACACTATGAACAGTTGTATACGAGGGCTATAAATAAATAGTGGCAATATTTAATGAACTAACAATTTCAACTGAATTATATTCCATCAATGTAGTCACCCACAAAAGTCTATTAGCTTTTGCCAAATGTCGAGAAGCCCCTGGGGAACGTTGGGAAGGCGTTCTCTGTTTATGACAGCGACGGAGCGCCCTACTCCACGGAATACAGTTGCCAGGTCAAGACATCGGTCACTTCGGAGGGGTTTCTTCAACTTCGAAAACAGGTCGAAGTCACAAGGTCTCTGGTGAGTACGAAGGGTGTTGAAAAGACCTCCCCATGCTACCGTTTCAATAACAGCAACGTGCGTTTTCATGCAACACTATAGGGCGATCGTCTTGCAATAAACGTGGACGTTTGCACCGCATAACCGGTCGCAAATGTCGCTCCAGAAATGGGCAATACTAGTCGCTGTTGACGGTTTGTCCCTCAGGCACACCCTCGTAGTCTTATGCCAGAATTAGCACAAGTTTCACCCGAATGGATTACTGTCCAGATTTCTGTGCTGGTGGCGAACCTGGGTAACGCCATTCATTATATTGACGCTTTAATTCAAGCTCATAGGCTCGTCCCACGTCTCATTAATGGCGACAGTCTCTTTCGTTGCGTTATCTGTCCAGGTGGATGCCAGCCAGTGCATACCTGTGCCATTTTTGTACGTCGATTAATTTATATGGAACCAAACGGGACGCAATATTCCGCATATTAAAACATTTCGTCAGGTTGTGCCACACCGTTTGATCACTGAGACCAACCTCTAGGGATAATTCCGAACAGTCCATGGATGGTCTACGAAAACGAGACCACTCACGGATCTTGAGGAATGGACGGGCGACCTCTGCGCTGCAAATCCACGGTCTCATTCCGAACCGCTCGAAACACCTCGGCCCATCGTACAACCGTCCTATTCCGCAATGCATTCTCGCCACAGGCTTCACGTAATCCTTGCTAATATTCTGATGCATTCTTTGCCACGGGCGACCTCGATTTTAGTCCACGAATGGTGATTACCTTTTGAAAAAGTGCTTTAGAACGGTGAAATGGACACTCTTCACTTCAACGCCACACAGCAACAAAACTCCCAAACGGATGCCCGTCAAATGCACACCAGACATCGACAACAGCGCCACCTGATCCCTCCCGTATCGTATTTGCGCATGCTCGATCTCCTGCGAGTGTCAGGACTACGTTACCACTACTTTATTTACAGCTGTCGTATTTGCCGGGAGGCTGCTATTCGTTTAAAACGGAAAATTAAAGAACGTTATACATTATTTTCCGAACGAAATTAATACAATTGACATCGTTACTCGTATTTACGTTAAAAGTGACGAATACAAGAAACGTCTTAGTAAGCCCAATCCAGGACTATGAACTCCCAGTAGCTTCATGTAGGAAATATTATTCCACGTCGTCTTTATATATATATTACCTCATGCCCCTCACTTTATTTCCTTGTAGATTTCTCTTTTGTTTTATTAGCTTGAGACTGGACAAGTTCGGTGCTATTTTTAAACCTTAAAATATAACCGAGCTATTGTGCCCTACTGCACTTTAAAGTTCCGTCCAGGCGAAGGCCGGTCTCGAACCCAGAGTACAGTAGTGAACGAACTCTCACAGACGTGAGCTGGTGCACATAGTCTTACCTGAATCCAGTCCTCTTCAATCAGCCGGGAGAGCGCTCTTCTCAGGGATAACATGGGTATAACGGGGCAACATAAAGATAAAACACTAGGACATGTGCCTACTCAGGTAAGAATTCGGCTAAATTAACAATAAAAATAAAATATCTAACAGAAAACACCGCTGCATTCAAAGTTTAACAAATAGGGATTTATTACATAAAATTGAATTATTTACAAATGAAAGAGCTTTTCAATATGAGATGGTAAAATGACGCTGAGCCGATGACTACCAGTTCACTGCCTTCACGAAAACACGTGAGCTGCAACAAGCATGTTACAATAGTGTAAGTAACGAAGTTTAGAAAGATGGATATCTGCTTAATTACACAAAAACAATGATTCCCATAAAAATTTACAATGCCTCGCGCCGTCGAACCCCGGTGCAAATAAAAATCACCACAAAAATTTACAATGACCTGACTCGGTCACGAACCCTAGTCCCCTGACGAGTAAGTCGTCCAAGATACCTATGCAAACAATATACAAGGACCCAATCAACACATACATGGGTGTCAGGATAAAACGGGCCAGTGTTAAAATATTACGTAAAACAAATAGGACATAAAACAAATCTCTCTCTCTGCTTTCAAAACATGAAGGTCGTTTCTTCCCCTCCCGGCATACTTGACATACTGCAGACGACCAACACACAAGCCTGTGACGTCAAGCTCAATGACCTCCACCCTCACCACTCCACTTGCGGCAGCCCCCTAATTTATGAGCTCAAACGGGGTGACAGGCTAAAGTCTTGCCTTTCAAAAGAACACTTCACGTAGTCAGCTGCTAAAGCCCTCATTTAAATATACCTGGACTATCTGCCCTCGTCTCAATACCTCCAGCAATCTCGCTCATCTTATTTATGCCTCTCATGGGCTAAATCCTGGTGCTACAAAACACTAATCATTAAGCGATCGTCACATGGCCATACTAGGCATTTCCAAAATATATTCAATAAACTTTCAATGGTTGGGCTCTCTCATGCCAACTGCAAATTTTACTTCTGCCTCTCATGGGCTCAAATCTCTTAAATATTTGGACTCGCTCGCTCTATCAGTGAATCTGGGTGAATTACTGGTCACGGCTTGGTCACGACTTGGTCATAACTATACACTTCTACGTCTGCAGAAACAAATGCCTAAATGCGATCTAATAAAAGTACCTATCTGTAGACTAACCTCCTATGCCCAAATGAGTTCGATCAGACCCTTACAAAAACATGTACGTTAAAAAATAACGCAATCAAAATGAACTATAACTTCGCTAACAAGGACTCTACAAATAACATCTACCTTAAAGTACGGGGTTCGAGTTTGAGGCCTAGCTCTAAATTACAAGGGAAATTTTCCTACTACCACAGATCTGTTGACTGACGGCCCCCATATTCCTATCTAAATTTAAATGACATGCTTGAAACAGAATTGGAAAGCTCTGACCTTAATTTATCGGGGACATAGCGGAGCGGCCATCCCTGTCGACCACTGGATCTACCACATTCTGATAGACTGCAGAGCTGGCATCAGATACTGTTGACCACTTGGAGACATTCTTGCTTGTGCGGCGTCTTCGTACAGCTCCCTCTGTAGTCGGAAGGTGTCCCCTTCGATGTTGTGCTGATCAGGTGCTCCCAACGTTCCTGGATCGATGCCCGTTGTTGTGTTGGCTTCAGCTCCTGGTTGTGGCTTCTTTGCAATGATGCTGTCAAACACTCGTTCTGACTTGATGCTGGGGTAACTGAAAATAAATTCATATATTACAGACTCTCCAAACTCGATGCCTGTCTCCACTACTAGCGTGTCTCACACGTTACACTGACCAAGTCTCGTTCAGAGTTTTAACCTGGTACACAATAGTTTCTTCACTACTCTCAGTCACTGTTCTATCACCCTATCACACGTACAACATATAGTTTTAGAATTCCTAACCTGAGCCAATATTAATTCTAGCAGTTCGTCCGCAATACCTTGACCTCACAGAAATATGAAGCTACTAGTTCATTAGTCTCTTATAAGCAGTACCTCATCTCCCCATAGCATAATCTCACAGGTAAAATCTTAAATTCATCTGAATATTCAAGTTGATTACTTACATCCTTGCAGAAATAGCAGTACGGGTAGTAGGTGTAGCTCGAAGACAAAGCGTTGTTCTCAGTACCAACACGCAGTATGACGATTCGTTCACGCAGCCTTTCGGTCCAAGAATGACTCTGATATGCCCTGGCGGCCTTAATTTATAATTCTGGATAACGTCATCAAGCCGCTTGACTGCGTGCAATGTTAGCGCGCCCGGGAAATTTTCCCGCATTAATTATATCATGAGCTCAAATTAGCGAATGCATTAATGAATGCAGCCCTAATGCCTATCAAAATAAAGCAGAAATAATACAGGTTGCAATTCTTGTCTCAAATCCAATGCAACTCTTCCGTAACCAAAGATATTAATTTATTTCATTCTTCCCTCCTATAATAAGTTTAGCCGGGAACTGGAAAGCGTCCCCAATCTTCATCAAGAGGCTTGGCTTGGGACATAACTCCTTTTAATGAGTTCTGGAGATTTCTCATAATGACGCTCGCGCTCACTTCACATAAGAACGCTTCTTCTGGACCCCTTTATGACATATACTGTATGACATCGGCTTCGTGGGTGGTCTTGTGTGATTCCAATATCCAATACTCAAATTAATACAATTGTTCCAATGAACAGAATGGTTCACTATTACTTAAAAAATGGAATACACCGAACGAGTGGTCTGCGTGGTACAGGTTCTATTCTGTTTACCTTACATTCTGCACATGGTGAGGGATCAACCGTAACATAGGCAGCCTTGAAGATGGCTTAGAATGTTTCACATCTTCACACCAGGCAGATGCTGGAACTATACAATTACTTAAACAAGAAGTAATCGATTGATTGGTAGACAATGTGGAGTAATAGCCCAGTGGCATATTCACTGGCTTCTTACCAAGGTGACCACGGTTTCAATCTCCAACTTTTTGAACTGAAATGTCATACCCTTGTGGTTTGGTTTCCTCAAAAATCTCTTAAGTTCTGTGAATTTTTTTTACTATTTGATTTATGTCGCACCGACACAGAAATGTCTTATGACGACGATGGGACAGGAAAGGCCTAGGAATGGGAAGAAAGCAGCCGTAGCCTTAACAGGTACAGCCCCAGCATTTGCCTGGTGTGAAAATGGGAAACCACGGAAAAACCATCTTCAGGGCTGCCGACAATGCCGTTCGAACCCACTATTCCCAATGGAAGCTCGCAGGTGTGCGCCTCTAAACGCACGGCCAACTTGCCCGGTCTTTGTGACTATTATCACGATATAAACAGTCACGCATCAGTCTTGCTTGATCGGCTGAAAATGTATCTTAGTACCGGCCGAGGTGACAGTGCAGTTAGGGGCATGCAGTTGTCAGCTTGCATGCAGGAGGTAGTGGGTTCGAGCTCCACTGTCGGCAGCCCTGAAGATGGGTTTCCGTGGTTTCCCATTTTCACACCAGGCAAATGCTGGGGCTGTACCTTAATGTACCTGACAATGAGGTTCGAACCCGCTATCAATGGAATGCATTGAGAAATTGTGTAGTGGAGCCTGGGTTCTAAAGTACCACGGGTCAATTATCGTAACTCTTTTGATGTGTGGAAACGGGTATTGGCACTTTCAGAGATGGTGGAATCGGAAAGCGTGAGGAAATCACTTTAGCTGCAGAATGTGTGCTACGGAGAGAGAGGGGATTTGTTGCTGCTCTGAAGTAAAATTCCACTTGTTTGAATATTTCATCGGGTGAACGACAGGTGAAGAACTGTGATATCCGTGTGTAAAATATGTATCAATATTTCATTACATGGAGCTTAAGACATGCACTCCTAGTTTCGTTATCTCGCGTTGTCTTTTAAATGGTGTTACATATTTAATTTTAACATTCCTCGTGGGGACGATTATAACTTGTTAAATTTTACCCTATTCAGCCCACCTCGTGACCTGATCGTGATGTCTATATTGTCTGGCACCGTAGTTAGCTGGTTCGAGTCCCACTGGTCGAGAAAGTTTCGCCGTCAACATATTGGCCGGCGGGATAATGAAAGTAGTAGTATTATCATAGTCTATTATACCAGGCGGCTCTTCTGTCCCGTTCTTTCTACTTACAAGTGTACCGCATACGGTAGTGATGATTAGGATAACTGATCGCTGGTACGAAGGAGCCATACAACGTGCTGTACTTTGGATGTGAAACAAAAATAGCAGCCATTTTACTACGTACGTTCTGTAGCATGGTGCATATGTAAATACGCCAAAGTTGCAGCAAATAAAGTTTAATTCATCGTTAAGTTATACACGTGCAGACATTCCACTCTACCAAAATGTTGCTTGTATTTGGTGTATGCCTTCAATGATCCATTAGCTCTTAATTGCAACTCCGTTCGGCGAAATACGTATATATAAAGTACCGGTGGCTATTTGGAAACTCACCGGGCGAGTTGGCCGTGCGCGTAGAGGCGCGCGGCTGCGAGCTTGTATCCGGGAGATAGTAGGTTCGAATCCCACTATCGGCAGCCCTGAAAATGGTTTTCCGTGGTTTCCCATTTTCACACCAGGCAAATGCTGGGGCTGTACCTTAATTAAGGCCACGGCCGCTTCCTTCCAACTCCTAAGCCTTTCCTATCCCATCGTCGCCATAAGACCTATCTGTGTCGGTGCGACGTAAAGCCCCTAGCAAAAAAAAAAATTGGAAACTCCTGCGCATACAGTCTGCGACCTTTGGCTGCATTCTGGCCAGATTTTGTATACATTACAATTATTTGTAAATTAATATTTATATATATTCATCGTTGATGAACGTACCAACCATTGTCAATATGTTGACAGCAACCGTAGTACTGCTCCAAGTACCAGCCTACTACTGAACGCTCGAAAAGGACGGAGCGCGTTAGACGGGTAGCGCTGAGGAACCAGCAGCGAGCAGCCGTCCGGTCGTTATTTCTTCGTATCTGACGTAAACTACCTGTAAGCAGTAGTGCCCCTTTTAAAATCAGTTAAGGATACCCCACTCATACCAGTGCATGCCGGACACTTATAAGCTTAAGTAGGAATTACGGCGCTCGCGGGCCACCTGATATACGGTACTTCAGTGTTCAGTCTGTAATAGTCTGTGAATTAACTAAGCAAAAGTCAGACCCAATTAAGAACCTGTGATACTATATACAACGCTTTAACTGTAAGTCCTTCGACCAGTTAAGGAAGACAGTATTCGGGTTCTCTTGCGTTATAAGCTTCCCCTGCATTTGTTTATACGATCACTCCTTTCAGCCGTAAAATGTGTCATAAATAACAGGGGAACAGTGATATATATTTTTAGACGTAGAACTCGTGCGTGTGGAGACGAGAGCTCAGGTGTTAGGAGGCTGCTTCACTTGCTATATACAGCGAGGCGTCATTCCTTTGTTTTGCAATGATTTAAGGTATCATTTGTCCTCCTCTCTCTTTTTCTCTTTCTTTCCTGAATTCCCCAAAGTTTGTTTGCTCGCTACGAGATGAACGAAAAAAAGAAAGACTCGCTGTTTTTATTTTTAAGTTAAATTTGCAAAGTGACACAGTTTCGTTTCCTCAAGCAGTTTTATCTTCGTCCTCGTCTTCATTTGGAAAAAAGAAAACTACTTGTTAATTAATATTTCTTATCTGTAGTAAACATGACCGTGTGACGGCCACACAAAGGAAAAAATACTCCATCATGCTTCTTTATAGTCTGTTTTGTACATAAAGGTTCGCTTCTTTTACCAAGATATATGAGGCCATTGTGTATAGAGCTGTAAAATGCGTTGGGGATGAACAACAATGAACGCCTCTCCAGACACTTCGTGCGAGAATGATGTCCCAGCTCCCATTGAAATAATTATGTGAGCGAATTGTGAATACTGCGCATGGCCTTCTCTGCATGGTTTATATGAGAAATTTCTAATAGTAATTATCACCTTCCGAAAGATAAGTTTGGATCCGATTCATTGGCTGAACGTCAGCGTTGAGGCCTTTGGTTCATCAGAGGGTCCCAGGTTCGATTCCCGGCCGAGTCGGGGATTTTAATCGCGTCTGATTAATTCTTCTCACCCGGGGACTGGGTGTTTGTCCCAACACACTCCTCTTCATATTCAGACAACACACCACACTACCAGCCACCACAGAAACACGCAATAGTGAGTGGGCCTACCTACATCGCTCCATACAGGGTAGGCGTCATGAATGACATTCTGCCGTAAAATCCACATGCATGGCACAGTTCGCACCCGTGACCACACAGATGTGGGAAAATCGGAAGAAGAAGAAGAAGAAGAAGAAGAAGAAGAAGAAGAAGAAGAAAGGTTCGCTTGTGTGGTTTAAACATCAGGTCCTTGCACATGAAATGAGAGAATTCGGCATGAAGTGATCCTTTACAACATACAACGCAGTATTGTTTAAATATCCCTATATGAACACAATATGGAACCATCTGTATTCTACTACTTTGTGGTTTGATCACATCGTCGGCTTGTGCTAGTAATTTGGGAGGCAAAGAGCAATTATCCGAGCATGTACTGTACATCTGCAGTCATTTATGTTCTAACCTGGATCACCAGCTGGTGCCAGTATATTTGGCACTGCAGTTCAGGTATCCCTGCATGCCGAGATGGAGACACTTGGTGTGTTCGGATTTCCAGCTGATGTAGTATGCTGGATTTTATTATTTTCTTCTTCCTCCTTCTTTTTCCCAACTACCTACGGTAGGCACTTTGTACTTGGGCCAGTTTTACGACCGGTTGCCTTTCCCGACAAAAGCTTTACGTGGAAGGATGTAATCATTATCGCGGTTTCTGTGATGGGGTGCAGTACAACGTGTTGTATGTCAAAGATGGTGAGAGTTAACACAAACGAAAACTCCCAGCTCCAAGCTGGAGAAATTAACTAGATGTGATTGAAATCACCAATCCGGCGGGAAATCGAACCTGGTACCTTCTGAATCGAAGGCTATCACGCTGAGCATTAAACCATACAACCAGATTGCTATTACCTTGGATATTACAGTTCTAATATTCGTGCATGTACACATGGGATAATTTCTTCCTTAGGGATTACATTTGCGATCTGTGCTGTACACATTTCTGAGCTGAGCTAATTACTTGTTAGTTCTTCCACAAATGGTACACATTTCGCATGCTAACACTTCTCTTGATTGGAGTAAATTCACCATAAATATAGAGATGTTATACCATGTTCATAATGTAGCTGCTTACGTTATCCCTCGAGACTTCTGTCAACTGCAGCCCAATGTAACTTTAGTGGATGTATGAGTTAGTGTCCCCATAGCGTTGAAATACAAGTACTTTCTCCTGTGCTAATACACTCATTTTGTTATTTATATAATTAATTTTCATTAATATTCATTAATTTAAATCATTCAGAAGATCCACATGCTATCAGTCCAGGGAGAGAATACCAACGTTGACACTGATCATAAACGTATTTTTCCTCCAAGTTTATTCCAAACTCACTTCAACAAGGTACGTAATTTTTTTATGAGTACCTTTTTCAAATGTAGCCTTCAATTAACTGAAGGTTAAACTATAATAATGCGAACTCTAAAAAAAGGTATCATTATACAAATTTCACGAGACTTACAGTTACAATGTGTCTTGTGCCCGATTGGCCAGTGCAAGAACGAGCTCTTTAGTGATCATTTTTTGTCTTTTAACAGCGTTGGTGATTTAGTTTAGCTTTAAGTTTCTTAAGCAACCTGAGCTTCTCTTCTCCATGAGATCAAAACAGTCTAAAATTAACTCAAAAACTGATACTATAACATGTCAGACAGTCTTTTTCTCACATTTAAGCTATTTACATTTTAACGAAAAATTTTGATGGATTTGAAAATATACGGATAAGTGAGAACAGAAACATCTGTTATTTTAAAATCTTCTCATTTTCGTATGTATATTAAACTCAAAGAGATTACATCATATTACACTGATTTTGATGTTCACTGAAGCCATGTAGAGTCCGATACCTGAGCTGAGTGATCAAAGTGATCAATGCTATTAGTTTCAACATCACTGTGAAACATCGGAAGTTCCCATGTACACAAGGGTGAGAAAGCGTGTAGACCAGGAAGGAAACAGCCTTGACCTTAGTTGAGGTAAAGGGCCAGCATTTGCCTGGTGTTGAACGAGAACTCATAAAAACTCACTAACCGGTACTAATATGGCCATTTTTAAAAACAAGCTTCTAGCTCTACGTAATACTTCATATCGTGATTATAGACACAGAACGTCCAGTTAAACGTGGAATCTGAAACACGGAGATACGACCTTATATTCTGGAATCTGAACTCCGGTCACTTCAGTGAGGAGTCAGAGAAAATGCAACTCAGCTATCACGCCCCTACGATCTTTCATGATAGTAATACTACTACTACTACTACTACTACTACTACTACTACTACTACTACTAATAATAATAATAATAATAATAATAATAATAATAATAATAATAATAATAATAATAATAATAATAATAATAATATGTATCTGTCTCAATGGCCCGCCTCTGCGGTGTAATGGTTAGTGCGATTAGCTGTACACCTGGGGTCCCGGGTACGACTGTCAGTTCTGCCACGTAATTTGAAGCGTAAGAGGACTGAAACGGGGTCCACTCAGCCTCTAGAGGTCGACTGAGTAGAGAAGGTTCGATTCCCATCTCAGCCAACCTCGAAGTGGTTTTGTGTGGTTTCCCACTTCTTCTCCAGTTAAATGCCGGTATGGTGCTTAAATTAAGGCCACGGTTGCTTCCTTACCTCTTCCTTGCCTATCCCTTCCCATCTTCCCATCCCCCCCACAGGACTCTGTTCAGCATAACAGGTGAGGCGGCCTAGACGAGGTACTTGTCCTGTTCAGTTGTATCCCCGAGCAAATGTCTCATGCTCCAGGACACTGTCCTTATGTAAAGTGAGTAGAATGTTCTTATTGTGGGTATAAAGTGTGGCATACTCCGACGTGTTTGAAATATGGCCACCGTAGTAATTGTTAAGCGGACTCATTCATTCATCTTATAAATTCAATTCTAGGGGCGTTTGCAATATGTAATGTTACTTTTTTCGCCAAATTTTATTTATCCGTTTTAGGTCAACCCGAGATCATATCTGTAGGTTTTAGCTTTCGTGTCTCTTTGTTTGTCTGTTTGTTCCACCATCACCAGTAGACGGCTGAATAGATCTCAACCAAACTTCACATTTGGAGTCTACACATCCAGGAACAGGATTCTACATGCATATCTTTAAAAATCACTGAACAGACTGGGGTTTATGGGAAGACCAGAATACGTTTTCCCAATTTTCTCTAACACTACTAATTTGATGTCGATCAGACGTCATATTTAGAGTCTACTCTTCCAGGACCAGCTTTAAACATATTATTTCAAAATCACTGAAAAGATTGGGGGTTTGTAGGAAGACCAGAACTGTTTTTCTTCAATTTTTTCTTACACTATTCATTATATCCCGATCAAACTTCATGTTTAGAGTCTACTGATCAAGTATCAGGTTCTAATATGCATATTGTTTAAAAATCACTGAGCAGACTGGAAGAGTTTTTTTTCAATTTTATCCTATACTATTGACTATGTCTCTACCAAACTTCATATTTAGAGTCTAATCGTCCAGGAGCACGTTTTGAAATGCATATCATGTAAAAGTCACTGAATAGACTGGAGGTTTATAGGAGGACAATAAGACGTTCCTTTTCAATTTCTTCACCCTATTGATTATATGTAAGATCTGTTGACTACATGTGAAACGCCCCCTCATTTTGAGTGATTTTGTTAATGTACATAATTTCGCTTACTCTTCAAATTATGTAAAAAGAAGATACTATTTTAAACGCGTTTCATGCTCTGCAAGCAGTGACGGACACCCTCGAACACCTACAGTTATTTGAAGGACCCATAACAAGAGAAAATCAGAAGGTGCATAATATTTCTCTCGGCTTGAAACTTGAAAATTAACCCCACCTAATGTAACTGAATACCTTTGGTGCCTGCCTGCCTGCCTGTCTGTCTGTCTGTCTGTCTGTCTGTCTGTCTGTCTGTCTATTCCTAAAAGTGGAAAACTTGTGGACATATTCCAACCAAACTATTAACTTGGAATCTACTCACTCACGATTGTGTTATCAGGTGCATATGACGTCATGGTAATCACATTGAGTTGGTATTTATAGGAAGATTATTTGCAAATATTTTCGTTGACATTAGGTCTATCAAACAACTGTATATAACAAACGTTTCAGAATATCTTATTTCCGTTCCTTTATACCAAGTACGTATTTATCGTACGACGGATAATAACGCAGACGGTTACGAAAAACTGGATTTTTAGTCCAACGACCGTGGGGCATGTGCATGTCACTTCAAGGTGGGTAACGGGAAATCCTGAAGAGCCATTTTACTTTTTTAGGCAGGGCAAATATTCAGAGAGGTATCATCAACGTCAGAGCGCCACGCAAGTGGTCCGCAATACAATATGCGACCTGAGAACCATGGAGAATATCGCACAACTTCGGAGCAGGAACTGCACCGTACCATAAATTCAGAAATCATCCTCATCTCTCGAATTTGTTCACCTTCATCATATTTTCTTTACTACCCCGAGCTGTCGTAGGAAAATACCATTTTATCATGTCGCATTAAACGTTTAAATGGAGCCATGTACCTTCGCATTAATTCTTGAAGAAAACGTGCAATCCATTGCAAATTCCCGTGCGAAGAAGGGGTACAAATGCTACTTAAGCAAAAGAATAGTATTCAGTTTATTGAACTTACGTAAAGTGAACGTGAGAAACAGAATGCTTACACTGCCGGACTGAGTGGTTCAGATGGTTGAGACGCTGTCTTTTTGAGCCCAGGTACGCAGGCTTGATCCTGGCTTAGTCCGGTGGTATTTGAAGGCGCTCAAATACGTCAGCCTCGTGTCGATAGATTTTACAATTTACTTTACGTCGCACAGACACAGATAGGTCTTATAGCGAAGATGTCACTGGAACGAGCTAGGAGTGGGAAGGAGGCGGTCATGGCCTTAATTAAGGTACAGCCTCAGAATTTGCTTGGTGTGAAAATGGGAAACCACTAAAATCCATCTTCAGGGCTACCGACAGTTGGATTCGAACTCACTTTGTCCAGAATACTGGATACTGGCCGCACTTAAGCGACTGCAGCTATCGAGCTCGGTCGACAGATTTAACTGTTACGTAAATGAAATCCCGCGGGACGAAATTCTGGCACGTCGGCTAATTACGTACATGACCTCTCTGCAGGCCACCACTGACACCGCAACACATTGCTACACCACTGCAATGGTGCAACGAACGACGCGAATAACACGACAAGTAGCACTATATTACCTTTTTGGAGAAATTGCCATTCTGTTTAGGCTAATGGCGATTATGATGGTAGGATCTGTCTGGGAGTAGCGTGTGATGGAGTGTATTCGCGCAGTGCACCAACACGCGGCGTTCTAGTTTGGGGTGTCACCAGATATTATGCTAGATCACCTCACATGAGAGTCAGTACGAACATGACGGGTGCCACATGTATTAACGCCATTGTGGGCCGGTCGTTCCCACTGCCAATGTATCTAGGGTTCGTATTTCAGGAGGAGTATTCCATATTGCTGTGCCAGTGCGTTCCTTTTCCAGTGTAAACTATACACTTCATCTTCTTTGGTTTGCATGGTCATCTGCTTTGTCTTCCTTTGAAATTATCTGGGGCATACTTAAATGACAAATGCAGCGGTATCATCATTCACAAACAAACCTGATGATCTTTGTATTCAGATTAATAGACCCTGGTTGACGATATTACGGATACCATTCCAACATTATCTGTTTCAATGCTTGACCATGTACTGCACAGCTGGTGATACATTCTAAATGACGGCTCAGCACTCGCTGATCACCATGAAGCAATAGGAACGTAGGACACTACAATGCCAGTCACTTGTTCATTGTGACACACCTTGTGTAACTCCTTTTAGGTGTTATAATTTTTGTGAGGAGTAGAACATACTCGAGGTCAACACCTGCAAGGAACATTTCATTAACCAGACATTTCCTCAACTATGTGTATCTCAGATGCCCGGCTCCATGGCTAAATAGTTAGCGTGCTGGCCTTTGGCCCAGAGGGCCCGGGTTCGACTCCCGGCTGGCTCGAGGATTTTAACCTTAACCTTAACCTTAAACTTAATGACTCGGGGGCTGTGTGTGTGTGCCGTCTTCATCATTAGAATTCATCATAGATTGGGCCCCATCCTAATAATCACGCAGGTCGCCTATACGGCATCAACTCGAGAGACTTGCACCAGGCCTCTTCAGAGGCCATACGCCATTATTATTATTATTATTATTATTATTATTATTATTATTATTATTATTATTATTATTATTATTATTATTATTAATGCCATTTGCTGTACGTCCCACTAATTACCCTTTTACGGTTTTCGGAGATGCCGAGTGCCGGAATTTAGTCCCTCAGGAGTTCTTTTACGTGCCAGTAAATCTACCGACACGAGGCTGACGTATTTGAGCACCTTCAAATACCAGCGGACTGAGCCAGGATCGAACCTGCCAAGTTGGGGTCAGAAGGCCAACGCCTCAACCATCTGAGCCACTCATCCCGGAATTATTATTATTATTATTATTATTATTATTATTATTATTATTATTATTATTATTATTATACCTTATTATTAGTCTATACCTTAGATGCATCGCTTTCGCGGTACAAAGTTCTAATTCCAGCATAGGTTATAGTCCGATGAGGAATGTTTAGTCTATACCTTAGATGCATCGCTTTCGCGGTACAAAGTTCTAATTCCAGCATAGGTTATAGTCCGATGAGGAATGTAAACATTACACTTTGTTACTGTTACTGCCAAAATCATATTCAGAATCTGAACTTCACAATGGTGGACTCTGGTAATAGCATTATGCTATTCATCTACTAGACACATGACTTTCTTAAATCACATCAATCAATGATCTGCGTTTAGAGCTGTCGGCGAGGTGCCAGATTCCATATCAATTGTTTATCTAGCCTTTTGTTTAACGATTTCAAAGAACTTGGACAATTGTATCACCTTATGTCGCTGTTGCTCGCTTAGCACCACCCGGGGGACACATGTAGGGCAATCAATAGGTAAAATCCTGCGGACGTGAGCAACGGTCATCCAACTTAAAAAATGAAGGGATTCGATCTCCCTAGAAAGCTACGGTGTCGCCTCAACAGGCTGAGGACTAGGCATGGACGCTGCAATTCCTTACGCCATAAGTGGCGTTGGATATATTCTCCATTGTGTGAATGCACTGAAGAGGAAGCCCCGGCTACCTGTTTCGTCTTTCGGAACGTGCTGTAGAGTGGCTGAAAATCTTGTACCTGGACTTACGAATTTGTTGTTATAATCATCATACGATTAAATAAATAAATAAAGAAAGAACTTTGAAATACATCGAACATTTCCATTGATAAGTTATTAAAATCCCCAATTCGTAATCCTCTAAATGCATATTCTTCCTTGGTATATGTGAATGTCCATAAGCATTATTTTACTATTGAGACCTTCAGAATAAAATTGCCACTAGAAAGGTTATCTGAATGTAAAGAGAGATGACATCCAAGTAGCCGTTAATGTATAGAATTATATGATGCAATATCGACAGTTAATCTCTGTATGATGTGCTGAACATGCAATACATATTTGACAAACTTCTGCTACCTGTGGAGTTAATTTAAAGGACCTAAAGGGCGTTGTTTGCAATTTTAAATGACGGATGGGACCTGTCGTACAGGTCCTTCAAGACTTTTGTAATTTTTGCAGCAACAATTAAGGGAGATACAGGTAACTCAACACTAGCATGGTAATTAGACGGTCTGGTTTATTATCATGTTCTACAGAGGGATTATAGCTTAGCTTTAAGGTACGCGGGGATGAAAAACTGGTTGTAGAAGCTGGTACGAAGGCTGCTGCATCCTTTCTGATCAAAACACGTTAGGAAATACTCTGTCGTAAGCATCATAGTTCTTTATTGAGTTATTGAAATTATCTTGGAAACACAAGACCCACAGGTCTTAATTACTCCTTTCCTTAACCTTTGTTAGTCAGCAACCATTACTGGTCGGCTTGCTTGGTCACGAAATATGTTACGCAGATTTAACCCATATGTAAGAAGATATAATTGTTTGTGTTGTCGCTTGTGGACTATTATCCGTCTAACAATAAATAATACGGCATGCATAAATTTTAAAAGTCCTAATCTCAAAAGTCTTCGAAATGCTATAAATTGACCTACAATTCTTGGAAAGTTAAAGTAATGACTGATCATTCGAAATCGACATTAATTGCGAAAGAATGCAAAATGAAAATTTTTATTATTGTTTGTTATATCACAGAATGAATTTCTATACTACTGAGCAACTTCCTAATCCAAAGGGAAAACTGACAATTCAACAACATCGTCCCCTTGCTGTATCCTTGGAACGCTTGCATATAACTAATAATAAATAAATTTCAGTGAGTTTCCAAACAGGCAGGCTGTTACACTAGGTACGACCGGGCGTGTTGGCCGTGTGGTTAGGGGCGCGCAGTTGTGAGCTTGCATCCGGTGGATTCGAACCACTCTGTCGGCAATCCGGAAGAAGGTATTCCATGGCTTCCCATTTTCACACCAGGCAAATGCTGGGGCTGTATCTTAATTAAGGCCACGGCCGCTTCCTTCCCACTCCTAGCCCTTTCCTGTCCCACCGTCGCCATAAGACGTATCTGTGTCGGTGCGACGTAAAGCAACTAGCAAAAGGAATGGCCTTTGTTTACTTCAGTTAGGAAAAGCACAAGGTCAGTCTTTCTGAGAATCCCGTAGCGAAGCGCGGGTACATCAGCTAGGTTCTAATAAATAGCAACCATATTTCAAGGGAGTACACTTTCATTGAAAGACGACGTTGATTATTTCCTTCACATGATGTCAGTATATTGAGTTTCACACGTTCAATAGACACCATATTTCAAGGGTACATTTTTATTGAAAGAAGACGTGGATTCATTTTTTCAAATTACGCCAGTTTGACACATTCGAATGTTTAAGTGATTTTATTCTGCAAATGCGGAAGTTCCGATGTTTTCAATTACACGTATTATTAAATTATATTATTCTGCATTAATACATCTATAAAGCCTACAATTAAAACTCTTTATTATCTTCACATCGTCTGGTTCCTTGGCTGAAAGATCAGCCTTGACGCCTTCGGATCTAATGGTCTTCAGAGACACCAGAAGCCAGAATTGTATCACGCATGAGGTTTTTTACGTACTGGTAAATCTACCGACTCGAGGCTGGCGTATCTGGGTATTTTTAAGTACAACCAGACTAAGCCGAGATCGAACCCGACAACCTAACATCCGAGTTATTCAGCCCTTCTGATTAATTTGTATAGCTCGGAACTAGGGTTTGTGTTCATCTTAACACAGAGATATTAAGTTATTAAGTTCAGAAGAGTCGGTATCAATTTCAGAATAAGTCCATGATTTTCATATAGAACACTACGCGGTAAATTTAATTTTCTGAAATTAATGTTACAGTTCCTCTAAATTCCTTCTCGTTAAGATTGATAATAAGCTGGGATGGCAATTAAATTGCTAATTAGCAACTGAATACAATTATTGTTACCGCAATATTCACTACCAAGTTAATTATTCGTTATTGTATAGCATGTTAAGAGTTAAATGAGAACATAATTAATCGCGTGATATTAACAACGGCGTGTCAACACACTTATATTCTCCTTGGCTTTCAAGCCTTCTTCTTCTTTTCCTGCCGCTTTTTCCCACACCTGTGGGGTCGCGGGTGCGAACTGCATCACACATGTGGATTTGGCCCTGTTTTTACGGCCGGATGCCTTTCCTGACGCCAACCCTCTTTGGAGGGATGTAAGCACTATTGCGTGTTTCTGTGGTGATTGGTAGTGTAGTGTGTTGTCTGAATATGATGAGGAGAGTGTTGGGACGGACATATACACACAGTCCCCGAGCCATAAGAATTAATCAGAAGCGATTAAAATCCCCGACCCGGCCGGGAATCGAACCCGGGACCCTCTGAACCGAAGGCCAGTACGCTGACCATTCAGCCAACGAGTCGGACCCTTGGCTTTCAAGCCTTGTGGCCACGAAATAGATCCTCCTCCTTAATGAAGGATATAAAATGCCAGGTGAGGCAGTAAGCATTTTGTATTATGCCGATCATTTGATCTTATTGACAAACATTTAATTTGTAAAGTAAGTGTGGAGGATATGATATGAAAATCACCATATTCAGGGATGGGAATATGTCAGTTGAGAAGGAATCTAAGAAGATTCAGAGCCATATAAGGATATGAAACTTTGTGTTTGTCTCAGGTTGGTAGTACAAACAGAGGAATTGAATCAAGATGTTGTATAATTTATGCAGAGAGTCTGAAGCTGATATAAGTCGCACCGATATGGAAAGGCCTTATGGCGACAATGGTATGGAAAAGGCTAGGAGTGGAAAGGAAGCGGCCGTGAACTGAATTAAGGTGCAAAACCAGCATTTACCTGATACTAACGTATAAAACCATGGGAAATCATATTCATGGCCGCCGGCAGTGGGGATCGAACCCACTATCTCCCGAATGCAAGCCTGACAGCTACGTAAATTAACTGCGCAGCCAATCGATTTGTACGCGAAGAAGTAACACGAGAGAGTAGGAAGAAAAGAACATAGTTATGCGGTGACTAGGATGAAAACAACTTCGTGCCGTTGACGGGAAATTGTATACCTTCTCCTTTTACCTGAACTATTCAGACGATTCTCAAGTCCTAGCGCAGGTTCTCCTAGACCAGGCTAGCGCATTGCTGGAACAAATGTGAGAAAGCAGGCTCAAATTTTACTAAAGAAAATTTAATATTACACATTTCTAAGCATCCTATAATAATAATTGTTACCGTGTTTTTGTGGTAGGTAGAGGTGAAAGAAGGTGCGGGTGTGAACGGGTCTCAAACTACGAAATTAAAGTTAATGTAAAATTTAACAAGGTTATATTTTCTTAGCAAAAAACAAGAAATAACAATAATGGCAGGTACAGAGTAGCAAAACCACTAATCGAGAATGTACAATTACAGGATTTGGGCTCCGAGAGCCAGACACACAATTCTGAGCAATTAGCCCAGCATTACGATATACCGCATTCAACAAAGGGGCAGAAGACCCCAATCAAGCCCAGGAGCACTTGCTCCAAATTACACAGTAAAGCCTCCTCGAGGCATACAACACTTAATTTTCGAAAAAGAGCTACTCGCTCTCAACTTTAAGCCAATCAAAGGCCACACCAAACTCCACCTTCAAGTTGTCCTCTAAGGACATATACACAGGGGTAACATACCCAACCTACTGAGTTCTATTAAGTGAGAAAAAGGTTAATTACTTGACCTCTAAAATAACAATGGAGAGGAGGCGATCTGCACTCCTAATACACTGTTTAAAACCTACTTGGCACTAGGCCGTAAATGCAAGGGCTAATCCCATACTAAAGAGGTGACTTAAGAAAGAAACAATTTACATTACTGTTACGGAAGAATCGGTTGAGAAAAATAAGTTCACCTCAGAACAAGATGAGTGGGAGATCGAGAGGGTTAAGCACTCTCTATCCCAATATGTAGCTTTAAAAGATAATAGATGCTAAGAGTAGTTACATTTTAGGAAAAGGTTACATGGTAGAAACGCTTCGGACCTGCCCCGAGAGTTAAACTGCTGAGCTAGCAAGAAAAGAAGTTATTAAAAGGCCATTACCTGGTTATTGACCTGCTGCCCGAAGAAAGAGGCGCTTCCCGCCCCCTGCTACGTACTTTACACACTGAAAGATGGTACAGAAGTGGCGCGGAGACTCTAAAATCAGCAGTTTATATACTCTCACGGAAAGTTCGAGGCGTTTCAGGAAGGAAAACACCCGCCCACAATCAGTTTATTGGTGGATAAAGAGAACCCCTACACAATATGAAGAAGAAACACATTATTGGTGGAAAATTAATTAAAGAAATTCGGGATTGGCTAGATTCAAAACAAGGGGAAAGGAAGGGTTAATATTGCCAACTTAAACAATGACTGAAAGAAATTTAGCAAAGAACAAACTTTTGAAATAAAATTTTCTCAATAAAAACAGTTCTTTCACTTCGCACTAGGGTGCACCGTTGTAGTTCTTCAGTAGTGTCCTCTAGAAGAGAATGTTCACACTTCTTACTACAAGCAAAACAAAAATACATCGAAAACAACACAGTTCAGAAACTTCAAAATTTCCAAGTAGTGGCATCTTCAGGGTAACTTGAAAATTAACACATAAGACCAAGTTCAGACTTCTCCCAGTAGGGGAGTTTCAACTGGCGCAAGGTTTAAATAAGCGACGTGGAGGTGTACCGCCCGGTACAGACCTCCCCCCCCCCAAAAGTTCCTCCAAGGGGGTAACACAGAAGAACATAAACTTTTGTTTGAAATCAAGGTCCAAGTTATGATGTTGCTATGGAGATTAATTGCAGAAGCATTTATCAAAATAGTGAAAATTTGATTTGATCCAGTTTCAAAAATTCTCGTAGTAACTGCAAAAGTAATGCCTTTATGTTTGTAGAAGTTGAATTCAGAAGAAAAACTTTTAATACTTGAAAGTGAAGAAAAATTTTCAAAGTCCACCAAATATTGCTGTTGAATTCCCAAGTGTAGTAATTGCTGATAGTAAATGTCCATGTAGTTGATTAAATATTTCTATGTTGATTAAGTTGGATGGCCAGACCGGCCGTTGCAGCTTGCGTCCAAAGGCGGCCGCTCGGACCCCTCAAGTACCCTGAGATACCGCTCGCCCGCACTATGAGGGGAGCAGTGGTGTTGAAGCACGCCGCGCCCGCGGTGAACATATACAGGCTGCGGGCAAGTAGCAGGTCGTGCGCCGCACATCAGCCTTGGCCGGGAGGAGGGCTCCGGCTCGCCGTACACCTGTCGTCCTCGCTGGAGTAGAGGGGGTCCTTCCTCTATCCCAGTCGCGGCACGGTGCCGCGCGGCTGCGGGGGCACTGAAACATTAAAGCTAGGCGGCAGAATTTTGTTGGACCATCATCTTTTTTTTTTGAGGGCACAGGCTTTGTGGAGAGGTTGAGGGGCCAGCGGCGTGCAGATGTCCATGGCATTTTATATAAGCAAGCCACAGTGTGTGGGGAGCAGGAGACGGGAGCGTGGTAATGGCCGTGGCAAGGACAGAATGGCAGTTTAACGGTTCGGGGAAGGTTTTACAAAATGCTTACATATAAAACAAAATATTATAGAAGGGGCAGAATGCCTTAAAAGTGAAAACTCAAAAAAATATAACCTTCATATTCCTTTCAAAATAATATGAAGCAAGTTAACACAGAAATTACACCGGTTTCACCTGTGACAGGTGAACCCTAAATATCCTCTCGGTGGCTGGATTACTTAATAACAACGTAACCGGCGTAAGGAAATCGAGAATGATACACGGCCCATGAAATCTGGGGGCAAGCTTGCCCGCGGGAACAAAGTTCTTGACCATCACCTGGTCACCTACCTTCAAATTGGTGGGTCTCCGTCCACGATCATATCTTTCCCTAACCTTTTCATGAGACACTTTAAGATTGGCTTTAGCCTTCTTCCAAAGATCTTTAATATTGTCCGGGTCTATTGTCTCGGGTAGAATGTCACTCAGAGACCAGAGGTTAGAGAGCAGCGTGTTGGGAACAAACTTGAACATCAAAGACGCTGGAGTAAATTTATGTGATTCATGAACCGCCGAATTCAAAGCAAAAGCTAACCAATGCAGGGACGTGTCCCATCTAGAATGATCTTCATGATGATAGGCAATAAGCGCGGACCTGAGATTACGATTAACCCGTTCAGCCAGAGATGGTTGAGGGTAATACGCAGAAGTCGTCACATGAGATATGGATAGGTCAAAGCAGAATTTACGAAATAAATTAGATGTGAAAGCCTTAGCATTATCAGATACAATATATTGACACGGACCAAAAGAAGCAAAGATAGAATTTAGACAAGTAATGGTGGACTGAGCGGTAGCCAGCTTAGTCGGAAATAACCAGGAAAATCTTGTAAAACCATCTACGCATACAAGGATGAACTTGTTGGCATTTCCCTTCGACTGGGGGAAGGGTCCTACATAATGAATATACAGGCGTTTCATGGGGCGCGACGCTTGATAAGAATACAAAAGGCCTACCTTGGTGGACATGGTTGGTTTACTAAGCAAACAGGATTTACAAGCTTTTACTAGTTCACGGATATCACCGTCCATACCCTTCCAGATGAACATTTCACGAATCTTTTCACGGGTTTTAAAGATTCCAAGATGCCCCCCTAATGGGGTCTCATGATAATACTTGAAGATCATAGGTACAAGAACAGCTGGAACGATAACTTTCATCATCTTATCATGCCTCGATGGGCAACATAAAACACCATTCCTCAGAACATAAGGGACGACATATTCCCCAGAAGAAAGGGTTTCCATTATCGGAGCCAGCGTCGGATCTTCACGTTGGTATTTCTCGATATCCCTAAAGAGCATGGGAGCATCTGTTAAGATGGCATTAACATCAGATAGCATGGACTCGGGAGGTGAAGAACTATCGACCGGATCATGGGTCTCGACCTCGTTGGAAAACATACAGCTGAGTCCATCAGCAACAACATTTTCGGTACCTCGGATATGCCTAACATCAAATTGGAAGGCAGAAATACGGATGGCCCAACGGGCTATACGACCAGTACGACGCGGCCTACCTAAGACCCAGCTTAAGGCTTGATTATCTGTCTCCAGGTCGAATTTGACATGTTCCAGATAGAGACGGAACTTTTCTAAGGCAAATAAGACTGCCAAACCTTCGAGCTCATAGATGGAATACTTGGCTTCTTGAGCCGATAGAGTCCTAGATGCATAGGCGATGGGTCGCCTCCCTAGTTCAGTCTCTTGAAGAAGGACTGCAGCTACTGCTGACGACGACGCGTCAGTTTGGACGATGAATTTCTTTGAGAAATCAGGCATAGCAAGGACAGGGGCATTACAAAGAGCTAATTTAAGATCTTCAAAAGCGGCTTGTTGAGAAGGTCCCCACTCGAATTTGATGCCTTTCCTACGAAGAAGGTTCAAGGGCGCCGCTCTATTAGCGAAGTTAGGAATAAACTTCCTGAAGAAATTCACCATACCAATGAACCTGGCGATACCTTTAACGTCCTTGGGAGGTTTAAAATCACGGATGGCCTGTGTTCTGGAATGATCGACGGCAACACCATCAGGTGACACAATATGCCCTAGGAATGACATCGAGGGCTTAGCAAAGGCAACCTTGGACAACTTGACAGTTAACCCAGCCTTACGAAGGCGATTGAGAACTTCTCGCAGATGATCTAGATGTTCTTCAAAGGTCTCCGAAAATACGACGACATCATCCAAGTAGTGATATAAGTACTCAAATTTGATGTCGGAGAAGACCCTATCTAGTAGCCTAGTGAGTACAGCTGCTCCCGTGGGGAGCCCGAAAGGCACGCGGTTGTATTCATACAAATTCCAATCCGTGGCAAACGCTGTAAGATGTTTAGACTCTTCCGCAAGGGGAATTTGATTGTAGGCCTGATTCAGGTCCAAGATAGTAAAGAACTTGGCCTTACGAAACCATGAAAAACAAGAATGAAGGTCAGGAAGGGGCACAGATTGTAACACCACCTTCCGATTGAGAGCCCTATAATCAATGACAGGCCTGAAGCCCCCTTGGGGTTTCGGGACTAGAACAATAGGCGAAGAATACGCCGACTTAGAGGGCCTAATAATACCATCCTTCAACATCTGATCGATGATTTCTTTCAGAGCCTTCACCTTAGGTGGAGATAGCCTATAAGGTGGAAAACGGGCAGGAATCGAATCCGTGACCTCAATTTTGTATTCAATAAGGTCAGTAACACCAAGAGTATCAGAGAACACCTCTGGAAACGACTGACACAACTTACGAATACTATCAATCTGCTCCTCAGGTAGATGTCTAAGGTCTAACAACATCTCATCCTGGGTAGGCGAAATAGATGAACATGATACAGAATTACATTTTAACAAGGGGATTTTACAATTGGAAGCAAATTTGAAAGTGCACGACCTACTCTGAAGATCGAGCACAAGACCAGTGTGAGAAATGAAGTCAGCTCCCAATATAATGGGGCAAGGCAAGTGCTTAGCCACAAACAATTTGATTTTCCATGTAAATTTAAAAATACGAATTTTGACATTTACAGAACCGAGAATTTCTAATGAAGATGAATTAGCCGAAACGTATTGAACAGGAGATGAGCCATAGTCAGGTAGTTTACAAACAGATTTCAATTTTGAATACCATTCAGCCGAAATAATAGAACAACAACTGCCTGAATCTAATAGAGCTATTATAGGCTCATTATTTAACTCAATTTTAAGAAAAGGAACAGGTGCGGGGGTATCCGCCGCAATCCTAAGACACTCTTTGGGGCATTCAAAAGATGGATTTGCAGATTGAACGTTCCCTGAATTTTCGACCTGTTTACCAGGGGCTGAGCCTCGGGAAGAGGGATTAGTCGACTCAGCCGAAGCCACTAGTCATTTTTTATTATTGGCATTGGTGGAATTTGCACCAGAAGTAGAGCAGGAGGGGTGCTATTTGAGTTTGGGCAATTCTTGGCGATATGTGAGAAAGCCCCACATTTAAAACAGCCTTGTGATGGACCAGCTCCATTATTTGCCCTACTAGACTTGATCAATGGACACTTGTTCCGAAGACGGTCAGGCGACCCGCAAGCATAACATTTACGGGGTGTGACTGGTCGGCGAGGTGGAGGCCGAGTATTACTAAACGAAGGAGGGGGTTCTTTCGCGACACGCAAGGAATCGGCGTATCTAACTCCTTCCGCTGAGACGGCCAATGCTTCAAGTTCAGAGAAGGTTTGCGGGCACGCCGCGAAACACAAATATGACGTATAGGATGGTGAAATGCCTTCCACAATAGCTTGTACAATTTGATCCTCAGGGAAGTGAAGAGCAAACACCCTAGTATAGAATTTAATACCTTGGATGAAATCTGCCAAGTTTTCATCCAAGCGCTGTACAGGATAATAGTACTTCTGAATAAGGGAGGACCTTGCCCTAGCCGGGATGAAGTTAGCTAGCAAGTGGGCGTGGAAGTCTTCAATAGATGATTGCTCGGCAATGGCCCTTACTATTTTGTCTGAGAGAATACCTATTGCATAGGGATAGATGATTTGCAAAATCTGACATGGAGAAAGAGAAAAAACAAGGGCATGATCCTGAAATTCAACTAAAAACCTTAAGAAAGAAATAACTTCATTGGTAGTGTTAACCGAAAACTTCGAGATACCTCTGAGCAACATTGCCAATGGATGAGGCAAGCTGCTGAACCCAGGTGACATAGTAGGAAAAGGTTTCAGTGGCAAAGAAGTTAATTCAGAACGTACATTATTCAACGATGCACGGCGTTCAGACTCGTTGTCCAATGGGGCAGAGATCGTTTGAGCTCCAACGGCTATCCTATTAACTTCTCCCTTAGGAGGCTCTTCCTCGCTACCTAAATTCACCGTAGCGGGTAGATCAGTTTTGGGAGGAACTTCCCCAGTTAACAATTGAGTGACCTTACTAGATAATTCAGAAATATTTTCAAGCACCGTACTAGCTTCCTTCCTCTGAACGTCATTCAACTTTAGAGACAACAGATCGTTAACTCTATTTGAAAAATGAAATAGCCTGGCTTGCACACGCTTAATTTGATTAGGAGAAGGATCATTTTCGTCAAAAAACTAACTACAGATGCTAGCCCAGTAATATTCTCGATGATCGTGGAAAGAGAGTCGTCAATTTCTTTGTCTCCCAAAGTGGGGATGGAAATGGGCAAATCAAGGGACTCTCTAAGCTTGTTTGTGTCTACCGCAACCGTGCCTCCAGATTGCACATTTCTAATAGTTAATTCATAGATCAACTCCTCCTTGCGCAAATAATTAAGATGGAGAACATCGCGAGGACCGGGCATGATGACAGAACAATTTTGAAAAAGGAAAAAAAAAATCAAAACTTCCAGCAACAGAGAAAATTGTTAGAGTTCGAATCAAAACAATGTTTAGCCGTCAAAAGGGGCTAAATTGAGACCCATTCAACCACGCTCTGCTACCACTTGTTACCGTGTTTTTGTGGTAGATAGAGGTGAAAGAAGGTGCGGGTGTGAACGGGTCTCACACTACGAAATTAAAGTTAATGTAAAATTTAACAAGGTTATATTTTCTTAGCAAAAAACAAGAAATAACAATAATGGCAGGTACAGAGTAGCAAAACCACTAATCGAGAATGTACAATTACAGGATTTGGGCTCCGAGAGCCAGACACACAATTCTGAGCAATTAGCCCAGCATTACGATATACCGCATTCAACAAAGGGGCAGAAGACCCCAATCAAGCCCAGGAGCACTTGCTCCAAATTACACAGTAAAGCCTCCTCGAGGCATACAACACTTAATTTTCGAAAAAGAGCTACTCGCTCTCAACTTTAAGCCAATCAAAGGCCACACCAAACTCCACCTTCAAGTTGTCCTCTAAGGACATATACACAGGGGTAACATACCCAACCTACTGAGGTCTATTAAGTGAGAAAAAGGTTAATTACTTGACCTCTAAAATAACAATGGAGAGGAGGCGACCTGCACTCCTAATACACTGTTTAAAACCTACTTGGCACTAGGCCGTAAATGCAAGGGCTAATCCCATACTAAAGAGTTGACTTAAGAAAGAAACAATTTACATTACTGTTACGGAAGAATCGGTTGAGAAAAATATGTTCACCTCAGAACAAGATGAGTGGGAGATCGAGAGGGTTAAGCACTCTCTATCCCAATATGTAGCTTTAAAAGATAATAGATGCTAAGAGTAGTTACATTTTAGGAAAAGGTTACATGGTAGAAACGCTTCGGACCCGCCCCGAGAGTTAAACTGCTGAGCTAGCAAGAAAAGAAGTTATTAAAAGGCCATTACCTGGTTATTGAGCTGCTGCCCGAAGAAAGAGGCGCTTCCCGCCCCCTGCTACGTACTTTACACACTGAAAGATGGTACAGAAGTGGCGCGGAGACCCTAAAATCAGCAGTTTATATACTCTCACGGAAAGTTCGAGGCGTTTCAGGAAGGAAAACACCCGCCCACAATCAGTTTATTGGTGGATAAAGAGAACCCCTACACAATATGAAGAAGAAACACATTATTGGTGGAAAATTAATTAAAGAAATTCGGGATTGGCTAGATTCAAAACAAGGGGAAAGGAAGGGTTAATATTGCCAACTTAAACAATGACTGAAAGAAATTTAGCAAAGAACAAACTTTTGAAATAAAATTTTCTCCAAAAAACAAACAAAAAAAAAACAGTTCTTTCACTTCGCACTAGGGTGCACCGTTGTAGTTCTTCAGTAGTGTCCTCTAGAAGAGAATGTTCACCCTTCTTACTACAAGCAAAACAAAAATACATCGAAAACAACACAGTTCAGAAACTTCAAAATTTCCAAGTAGTGGCATCTTCAGGGTAACTTGAAAATTAACACATAAGACCAAGTTCAGACTTCTCCCAGTAGGAGAGTTTCAACTGGCGCAAGGTTTAAATAAGCGGCGTGGAGGTGTACCGCCCGGTACAATAATAATAATAATAATAATAATAATAATAATAATAATAATAATAATAATAATAATAATAATAATGTTGTCCTTTGATACAATCGGGTTCTGATCATCACCATCCCCATCAGGATAGGCTGTGAAAAATTATTATTATTAATTTTATTATTATTATTAATAATATTATTATTGTTGTTGTTGTTGTTTGCGTTATGTCCCACTAACTTCTTTTGCGGTCACCGCTAAGGTATCGGAATTGTTTCTCACAGGAGCTCTTTTACGTTTCCGTAAATCTGTTGAGGCTGACGAATTTGAGCACCTCCAAATACTACCGGACTAAGACGAGATCGAACCCACCTACTTGAGCTCAAAAGGTCACCGCACCATTCTCCTGTTTCAACGACTCAGCTCGTATTTTTTAGTGTCTGTTAACAGTCCTGTTTTACTGTGTAGTAGAATATTAGCAATATATACGCATTCCCTTTATGTACTCTGGTACAATGACATATTAGTGTAGTATTCAGGAGCTTAATGTTCCAGGAATAAAGTAATAGAACTGTCAAGGTATGTTATATGGTATGAGACTATGGTGTCATGTATGTTGTCCTGTTTTTCTATTTGTGTATGCTAAATTCATTGCACGTACAACTGCTGCAGAAGAAGCCAACCTCTGATGGGTGACGTGTAGAGTAAATTTTGCGAACATGACTACTCACATACGTGGGAATCATAATTGATCGGCAACAAATTAATAAAGGCGTGTGGCCTCCGGAGAGGCCTGGTGCACATATACCGGAATTAAAATATGAAGCTTGATATCTCCGACTCGACTGGGAATCGAATCCCGGACCCCTTAGACGAAAGGCCAGCACGCTAACCACTTACCCATGGAGCCAAACGTCAACAAATTGAATATCAGTGACACGTCGAAGTGAGAGCATCAGATGGCAGAGGGCTGACGTTCTGAGCCCAAGTGAGCAGGTTCGATTCCGGCTTTGACCTGTGATATTCGAAGTTTCTCCAATCCGACAGACTTGCGTTGGATATTTACGGAATATTTTTATATTGGCCTCTCCGAAAACCATAAATGTAGTTCATAGTACGTAAAGCCTTTAAATATTGATATTATAGTATAAAGATTTTTATTATTATTATTATTATTATTATTATTATTATTATTATTTTATCCACTATATTTCAGAAAATTACAATTGACATAGAGTACAGCTGTGATGCCCTATACAAGGAAAACGAGCTTTATATACATATATATATACAAATACATATATGCATTATATATACATTATTTACAAAATTATTTACAAAACTGCTGATCGTTCACATGGTGCAGTCATGCAGGGGATGTTCCGTCTCCAAGAACTCCCGGACGATGTGACAGGCGGTTAATATGACTGATCTTTTAAGTTACATATAGCTGAGAGGTGCAGATGTTTGAGGCTGTTATGCAATGTATTTAGAATAAGACAGTGACACGCTATGTTTTTTGGCACTGTGATAATCATCTTGGCTCTCCATATTGCTTTTACTTCTACCGACAAATCAGTGTACTCGGATATTTTCTTTCCGTGTGTTGCCTGCAGGTTTTTGGAGGTAGCACGTGCTATATCTGTGCTAATAATGTTATTGGTTTTCATGTCCCTCTAACTACTTTTTGACGGTTTTCGGGGATACTGAGATGCCGGAATTTTGTCCCACAATAGTTCTTTTATGTGCCAGTAAAACTTCTGACACGAGGTGGACGTATTTGAGCACCTTCAAATACAACCGGACTGAGCCAGAATCGAACCGGCGAAGCCACCCAGTCCGGCAATATCTATACTGTAGCAAGTTCTCTTGGTCTTACAAAGTAGCACAACTTATGGTTTATTGCATTGTATCGTCCTGTTAGTGATGATACTCATTTCAGGGACTGACGGTGGTGAGTGTTACCCTTATCGTGTTATGTACTGAGTGAACTGGTATTGATGAGCCAGTTTTCGATGGATTATTTTTGTTACTTTATCATGCCTGTAGCGGTAGTAGGCGTTTGTCAACAATCGGTATCCGGGGATGATGTGTTGTATTGTCTCGCAGCATCAGTGACATAGATCACATATTATTATTATCATTATTATTCCCACCGCCTTTTCCTAGCTTTGATATGGCCGCGAATGTGTACCGTTTACCTCTCATGTGGACTAGGCTGTGCTTTATTGGCCTCTTGCTGCTTGATACAGCACTATGTGGATGAATCTATTCACACTGTGTATACAAACTTTGTCCCGTCTCTCTACGGGGTTGGGTATGAAGTGATATGAATCTTAGAAGCAAGTTTTTACGACCTGATGCCTTTCCTTCCATAGCCTACTTCTGTCGAATAGCATCAAGGGTTCTGATCATGGCTTAACGTCTCCATCTGACAGCGAATCAACATCCAGCGCAATATTGGCTCACTCCTCATGAGTAGTGCGGAGAGGATTTTGGAATTAAATCCAGGATTTTGGCACACAATATAGTCATTAGATATTGCATTCCACCACCTCACCTCTCCTACCCTGCCGGCCAATATCCTGAAGGTGAAAATTTTGTGATCAGCGGGGCTCGAACCCTCCAACCACGGTTTCAGACTTTAAGGACTTGACGTCGTAACGACCCCACCAAGCGGGCTGTATATATTTACACTATGCAGTGATTGGTAGTGCGGTGTGTTTTGTGTAAGCTTGTGTCGTGTGTGTCCCCAATCTAGAGAAATTCACCGGATGGGTCTACAATGCCAACACGACCAGGAATCGAACCAGGGACTTTCTTACAGTTTTTATTCAGACAAGGAGGCGTATGCAGATATCAAGTAAATTTAGAATATATATCATACTAATTTTAAATAATGAAAAACTGTGGTGGCCTGAAACGCTGTGTAGAAATTGTACGTTCTTGAGAGTACTGTTCAATGCAGCCAGTGATCCTATGCCATAGATACACAGTAAAATCACAATTTCTTCAATAAAAAAATGTGAAACTAGTCCAGTGTTACGTCGCCCACGTCGAATTATAAATCGAACAGAACGCACTTTTTTATAAAGAGGTCAGTATTTTATTCTAGAAATACGAATTGTAAACATTAGAACGTGAGTTCTCCAGAAAATCACGTATTTCATCGGAAGTATTCATGAGGCATGCTATGAAAATTCAATTATATTCTGCCTCGAAATCGTACATCAATAAAATACAGAGGAACGACTCGGATTTAAATGCGCTGTCGCCACTTTGGAATGTACCTCGCGTATTCAGAACCGTTAACAATGACCTGGCCACTGAAATAGTAGGAAATTGGAGTCAGAAAACGCTGTTGCTTAGGAAAGAAATATATGGTACGTTCTCTCTCGTGCATAGTTAGTGAATGTGGAAGAAATGATTTAGCAGTTCATTCCCCTCTTCATTACCATAATGACGGTTATTAACGGTAATGATTGAGGATCAAGTTAGAGAGGGAATATAATGGCTCTTAGCGAAACATTGCTCGATTATGCGGAGAAAGGCATTTTAATGCGTTCAGTTTAAATCACACAGTCATGTAAATCTGTTATTCGCGGAAGAAATGAGGTAACATGAAGTGAAGACACCAACATATTTAAAGTAATTCTATTATGAATCAGTCAACTCATTTGGCGAAAAAGCTGCATCATTTAAAGCACAAAACATGGTATCTAGGTAAATAAATTATACATGTCTTGCATTTTTCCACGTCAATTCATTGAAATTAAGGTAATTATTGTTTTTAAACTCCGCCTCTGTAGTGTAGCGGTAGTGTGATTAGCTGCCACCCACCCCCCCCTCCTCCGGAGGCCCGGGTTCGGTTTGCGGCTCTGCCACGAAATTTGAAAATTGATATGAGGACTGGAACGGGGCCCACTCAGCCTCGGGAGGTATGTTGAGTAGAGATGGTTCGATTCCTACCTCAGCTATCCTCGAAATGGTTTTCCGTGGTTCCCCACTTCTCATCCAGGCAAATTCCGGGATGGTACGGGGCCGCTTCCTTCTCTCTTCCTTGTCTATCCCTTCCAATCTTCCCATCCTCCCACAAGGCATAGCATAGTAAGTGAGGCTGCCTGATCCAGGTACTGGTTCTCCTTCCCAGTTTTATCTCCCTATCCTAAAGTCTCCCGCTCCAGGACACCGACCTTGAGGTGGTAGATGTGAGATCCCTCGCTGAGTCCGAGAGAAATACCAACACTGGAGGGTAAAAGGATTAAGAAAGAAGAAAGAAAGAATTAGTTTTACAAGTAAGTTAAATTTAAATTCTTTGAATATCTTCCAACATATTCTTTACTAGAGTGTCTTCAAAATGGAAATCACTGCGTATTGGAATGATAGGTTAATATTCTGTACTTTCATAGACCATCAGGAACATCAATCAGTCTGAGTGTATGAACTTTTGAAAAGTAGTGGAGTCCTACCGTCTTCTCTTCTATATATACATTCTAATAGACTGGATCCTGGATTGAGGTGAAAGTGATGTCAGCGTATGTTACGTAACATACCAGCTCAGAATCCGGAAACTACGGAAGGTAAGATCCAAAATGCCCGTGAGAGGCAATCAAGCTCCTCTGTTCTCCTGATGTGTTATCCGAGATGGAAAGAAACCCGTGCCAGATTTCTAAATCCGTCTTACCTGGTACGACGACACAAAAACTTCCTACGCAATCTTACTTATGCGCAGTGATAGAATCGAATAACAACTAACGTCTCAAACATTCAAAGGGATACCAAAGGATTTTCGCTCGAATAAAATGGTCGTTATATAATCTCGCTATCAAGGATAATATTTATTATTTGGACTTCTTAATTTATTTAAAAAATTGAAAGTCGTTATACAACTCGAAAAAGGAAGCAATTTAACTTCAGAATTGATGACTCGTCAGGCTTCAGATCCAAATCAATACGAGGTTCTCAAGGAGTATAGGTGAGCTGTTTTTGAACTACCAGGCTGAGTAATTCAGATGGTAAAGCGCTGGCCGTATGAGCTCAGGTTGTCGGTTTTGATCTCGACTATGCCCGGTGGTGTTTAAGGGTGCTCAAGACGCACCAGTTTCGCGCTAGTAATTATACCGGCACGTAAAAGAACTGCGGTGGAATATTTCGGCACTTCGGAGTCTCCTAAATCTGAGAAGTATGGTAGTTAGTGGGCTGTATAATCAATAAAAGAGTCTTTGAAACGTGGACACTCCATAACTGCGAAAGCACCCTATTTTGTATAATCCTTCGGTATGGGGAAACGTGCGGTACGTAAGATTAAAATCTACAGGTGATCGTCAAATGAGGTAAAACAAATTTTTCTTCCAACCACTGGTTACGGGGACTTTCAGGGAACTCCGAATAACAGCCAACAGCAGATAAAAATTCCTCGTAATTTCGATTTGCAAATTAAGCGTATTTTCTGACATCTTAAACATTCACAGATACGTCCTACACTCTTCACACCGATTTCTTTATATTTCCATGGAAAATAATGTGATACTAGTCCTTTATATTTATTTCCTGTACTTCCACTGGTATATGGTCACCTGTATCGACGACTTTAGAATTTGTTTCTTTTTCACTATAATATTAGTCATAATTCCTACATAACGATGATATATCAATCTGGAATAAAATACGCAAGACATTGTTTACAGCGAAGTGTCAATATGCTAAAATTTTCACTGCGGCATTCTCCGTGGCAAAATGAAGGTACCGAAGTGATTTTTCGAGAAGACCGTAAATGTTTCAGGAGCTGTTGACCATTATATCTTAAAAAAGCAACGACATTTAGAGTATTTTCATGGAAGCAAATTATTCTGTCATGAACTTCCTTCGTGTCAATGTCATAGTTACAATATAAATGTTACAGTTTAAGTGGTATCACACGTTATAATGTAAATCTGTCAATCCTTTACAATATAAGGGCCCGTACAGTGCATTTAACTTCCCACATATATATACTCCGATTTCTTCGAAATATTACGTGCGTGATACAACATGTGTAAGTTGCGGTTCACGGAGTGATCGTCGGGCGTCCTAAAGGTTCGGGTTTGAGTATACGAAGATGATTTCTCCACAACCGTATTTGGCATGAGATGGCGAACAGTGGTGATTGTTGTTTTAAGGAGGAAAACAAGGTAACTTGGCATGCCATCATACTCTTTTCCTTAAGATTCTGTAAGGTTCCTCTCCTTATTCCATCAAAGCAAAGTCATTTCCTTACAGACCATGAGGGCTCTTGGAAGGTTAGAAGGTAAAGGCTTCCACAATCTGTAACCTTGACACTCGGTGGGGTAGTTTGGATAGCTCTAATCCCTGCCGCCTTTGCCCCCGGAAATTAACCTGATACTAATTTGTGACGAAGGCTGAGTAAAACTCAACACCATCTGGAGAAGAATGAGAAACACGCTTACCGATGAGTATTGACATCGTCTGAATGAAAGCTCTCTGGGCCTTGCAAATCTAATACTGTCGATGGTAGAAAAGTATTGATCACGAGATATCATCCCCGGTAGGTGCAAAATTGGAGTCTAAGTTAAGTATCTGAAAGTTATACATGACTCGGCTGCGGAACCATGGTCACTACTCCACGTTCACGGGTTAGAAAGTTTGGGAAAGGGTAAGAGGAATGGACACTATTTGACATTAATTCATGCTCAAGAGAAGTACTGACTAGTTTCCAATTTGTTACTTTCTGTAGTATAAACTAAGTTCATGGGGTAAATGTGTTCATGCTGGACGTAAATTTGCACGAGACGGCGTGAAATGAACCGTCATATAGCTGACTGTGGCACCGGGGAGGCTTTGGTTTCGATTCCCAACGATTTCAATTCTGGCCTGAAGGACGAGCCGGATTCACACAGCCTCGTGAGAACATATCGCCGGCCCCGTGGTGTAGGGGTAGCGTGTATGCCTCTTACCCGGAGGTCCCGGGTTCGATTCCCGGCCAGGTCAGGGATTTTTACCTGGACCTGAGGGCTGGTTCGAGGTCCACTCAGCCTACGTGATTAGAATTGAGGAGCTATCTGACGGTGAGATAGCGGCCCCGGTCTAGAAAGCCAAGAATAACGGCCGAGAGGATTCGCCGTGCTGACCACACGACACCTCGTAATCTGCAGGCCTTCGGGCTGAGCAGCGGTCGCTTGGTAGGCCAAGGCCCTTCAAGGGCTGTAGTGCCATGGGGTTTGGTTTGGTTCGTGAGAACATATCAGGCACCAGATCCGCCCATAAAAATCAAGCTATACGAATTAGGATGTCATTACGCTGATCACGTGGATCTCCAGTATGTGCAGGCCACCAGGCTAGGCAGCAGTCGTCTTTAGCTGTCTAAGGCCCTTAAGAGCTGTTGTAACATGGATTTGTTTCGTTAAATTGCTCTGACGACTGAGGTAACTTGGCATGTCATCATATTTCGTTGTTTAAAATTCTGTAAGGTTCCTCTCCCGTACCGGGCGAGTTGGCCGTGCGGTTAGGAGCGCGCACCTGTGAGCTGGCATCCGGGAGATAGTGGGATCGAACCCCACTGTCGGCAGCCCTGAAGATGGTTCTCCGTAGTTTCCCATTTTCACACCAGTCAAATGCTGCGGCTGTACCTTAATTAAGGCCGCGGCCGCTTCCTTCCCACTCCTAGCCCTTTCCTGTCCCATCGTAGGCATAAGACCTATCTGTGTCGGTGCGACGTAAAGCAACTAGCAAAAAAAGAAAAAAAAGTTCCTCTCCCAGTTCCAGCAAAGCGAAATCATTTCCATAGAGGCCATGAAAGCTCTTAGAGGGCTGGTAGGTAAAGGCTTCCATGATTCGTAACCTCGATACTTGATGGGATAGACTGGTTAGCTCTACGCCCGGCAGTCTTTGTACCAGGAATAAACCCGGTACTCATTTCTAGTGAATGTCGTGTGAACCTCAGGCCCATGCGTACTTACTGATGTGAATGTGGAAATCTTCTTACATTTTTCAACTACCTCGTGAGGGATCGAACCCACGTCCTTCGTGGTGAACCGGGCACGTCTTTACCTCTTGGGTCCTACTATCCTAACTCTAGATATTGTTGAGGGCAGTTCACTTATCTAAGTGAATTATTATATGTATTGCATAACTCTATACGTTTGATAACAAATAAACACAGTATGCCTTTGCTGGCGGGACCTACAATGCACTATGTCTTCTAATAGGTGGTAGATCAAATTTTCTACTTTCATTGACTTGTCTCAGTCTCGTCCTTGGCTTTGACAACATGAAATGACTGGAGGTATTAGTGATGGTAGTAATACCATTCTTCATGCAGCCAGTCCCTATTATGAATGGTATGAAAAAGTCATTCATAGGATCGGTTGGTACATCCGTTTCAGTGGGATTGGCAGACTGTTATGTAACAGCAACTTCTGGCTCGGTGAAGAAAGGAACGGGAAATCACCTAACTCCCAATTTCCCCCAACACACCTCTTCAGTGACGCCTAGGCCATCTTTAACAGCTATTGCAGGAACTCTTGAGGATCAAACCAGCCTTCGGGATAAATGTTCAGCATACAGTAACAACAAAGATATACACGGAACCAAATCAACAACCTAACATTTTATTTTACTTCATTCGTTTTGCCAGCATAAAAGATTAATTTATGACCATTACAAAATACATTCATATTAAACAAAGGGCCACATTAATTTTTCCATCGGAAGTTAACAAAATTATCATCTCTTGAAGTATATACTACCCAGAAAACTGATTACTAAGTTTGGGTCCCGTAGTTGTGAGCTTGCATGCAAGAGATAGTGGATTAAAACCCCGCCGTCAACAGGCCTGAAGATGGTTTTCCTTGGTTTCGCACTTGTACACCAAGCAAATGCTGGCGCTGTACCTTAATGTATGTGAAATCCGCTTCCTTACCAGTACTGGCCCTGTCAAATATGATCTTCCTCATAAGAACTTCCTGTGCCAGTGCGACGTAAAAAAAAAGCAAATATATATAGGATGAGTGCATACTACGAGTAACTTCAGATATAATTCGTGTTTACTCTGAGAAATGCGTATTTTGAACATTTTGAACTTCTCCAATTGTATTGCCACAAAGGGAGAAATTTTATTGTTTCTGTGGAATTCGGATTTAAAATGTACTACAAAACTGGATTCAGTCCGTACCCCATCAGGGTGACGCCGTTTCTCAGGCCAGTAGATGTGTTGCGGTAATTCAAGGTGCGTAGAAGGTAAGAGGGAGCGTCCGTGACCAATAACAAATGTTCCGACATTAGCCTTAGTCAACGGAATGGGAAAGCACGGGAAACCATTCTCAGGAGAGCTCACGGTGAGACAAGCTCACTGCCCCCCAAATCCAGAGGTGTAAAGACACAGTACGGCCGTGGCCACTGTTAGCAGCAGCCGCTCTCCTTGGTGTTTCGAAATGTTAACGCATGTGGACTTTGAAGTACCCATATTACATTCATTACGCCATGTTGCGATGAGGTGTAATGTAACTAGTACTAACTAATAGAGATTACGAAATGGGAAGAAGAAATCGGGTGTATTTTTTATTGGTTTCTGTACACGTTGTTGGCAGGTCAACTTTCTACAAGTGCAGAAGTGCTGCCATCTAGTGGAGGTGACTAGCAGGAGTAGAGCCAGAACGTAATTCAATTAACAACGTCCAGTCAGTGGAACTGCGTAATTTCACTAAGAAATATTCGAGATACGAAGGAAATGCCCGTGTCTTTTCCTACAGAAAACTGAATTTTATGTGCGCGTGGTATGCTATATATTGTTACAGAACTAACAATTTGCACATTATTTAGGCGTTTAGTGGGTAAAAGTGCTGCCTCTGTGGATAAGTGGTGAAGTGTTCCCAAGATAGCGGGTTCAAATCTGGCAAAGGTAGTCTGATTTTTGAAGGGCGGAGAAAGCCCATTCGATACACCATGTCATAAGATGTCGGCGTGTAAAAGATTTCTGGTTACACATTTGGTGTTTACCCGACAAAATTAATAAAACTCAGCCACAAAAGCCCAAGAGAGATTAGGTTCACTCTGCCATTTAGTAGGCCTATAGTAGAAAGGACAAGCAAACAGACAGATGGCGTAAAATCGAAATTTCTGCACCTGGTAGCACATCCTCACTATTACTATTGTATTTTAGTGGATAAAACATGCACATGTTTAGATAATACCTACATATTGTAACCGTAAAAGTTTGTTTTGATGGCTATCTCGAACACAAGACTCGGCCCAGGTGGTGACCAGTCACTATCTGAATGGTTACAGAGGAGAGGGAAGTCAGATAAGTATAATGGAACACTGATTGTTTAAAAACAATTATTCATGAAAATAAAGTCATATTCCAACATCACCTCAGTGCAGCAGTTATAATGAGTACTTCTCCTTGGGGTGGAATTGGCCTTGATGCATTGCGGGTCACAATGTCTGCTTAGGATGCCACCATCTTCCGAGTCGATCTGGAAGATCTCGAATATCTCGGAGGTCTGGATGGTCTAGGAGCAACTGTATTCGTGGCACTGGGCATGAAATAGATCCTAAGTAACTGGTCTGCACAAAGGAGATAATAGTAGTAGTTTGCACTCAACTGACTTCACGGTGGGATTCACAAATAAACACAGTCATTGCCGATGGCTTGAATTGAACTCAAAATCACATCCGTTATGTATCAGCCACAGAAGATAATAAATCACTTCATCAAAATTAAATATGAGAATTTCGGCTGAATAGTGACGTAAAATAAATATTCCACTTCCAAACTTCACACAGTTCAAGTTCGAAAATAAACGAAACCAAGGAATTTGGTCCGGGATGAATCTAGTCCCATTCACGATTAAATAAAGAAAACACTGTCTTTCCAAGAACCGTCCTGGGTTCGACACAAGAAATGTTAACTGCACCAGATTATTTAACCACAGTTCTAAGGCTATGTTCTATCGTGAATATGGTCACTTGGAAAATAAATCCTAAGTTCAATAACACTGTTAAATTCAACTACTTGTGTCAGCAGCTTGTAACTGTTCGACCCCTCATCAAAACACTTGGGGAGATGAAAGTTATTATCTTGGGACACATGAATATCTAATAAACTATTTGTGGCTTGCCAGCAAATTGCCACGCAAATAGAAACAATTAACATTCCATGGTTTCCCATTTCTCTATGTGATGTTTGGGCGCCAGGGTTACAGTTTTAAACAAAACTGTAAACCAAAATTTATATTTACTACCATAGAGACTTATACTTAAATCACAGGGGTAAGATTTTAAATAATTAACCATTAAGTATCGCTTAAGAAAGAAAATTAACGCAATATAAAATACAAATGAATTTATTATACAAAAAAATTAGATGAATCGGAAAAGTTCCTTAAAGCGTGGAGGAATTTATAATTTACTTTACTGAATTTAATATTGCTTGCTTTATCTAATTGAAGCTCACCAATTGCAGCTTCCATTGAAGTCATCTGGTTTCCGTGGTTACTCGTACTCTTCTTCTCGATGTAGAATTTGCTCCATGGACATCCTTCCTTCCTTCTCTGATATGGTACGGGCTATCTGGACTAGCACTCCCTATTTGCCTAGTCTTTAAATTAGACATTGGCCCTATACTTGTAAAAACTGATCAGCGTTGATCGTATGAGGAGAAAATTCAGAGATATGAATTTTTCCATATTAGTAGAAATCTCCATCCAACTGAGCTATACTATTTATACGGAACAGACTTGTACCAAATTCCGTAGACTTGAACTAAACATAGTTCTTCGTACAGAATATTTACTGAAAATAACACAAGCCATAAGCTTGTTTCGTCTCACGTAGATCCGATACCATAACCGCACCTAAGTACTGTATCGAAGCGACAACACATTGTACAAAAATAACTATGTCGCGGAGCGACCACACACTGTTTCAAAAATCAAATAACGTCGTTCAAAGTAGATGTTCACAGTAGAAGTAGCAGTGATGGAGTCTCCGTAAGTATCTCGCTCCGCACTTGATAATATCACCGGGCTCCCCCACTCTTGGTAACAGCTTAATCACAGATCTCTATATCACGAAACATCTGATTCGTAGATCGCATTATCATCTCCCCTTCTCTTCTTTCTTGTCGAGTCCAGTAGGCGTGGTGATGATGTACTCTGCTGGTAAGCAAGCCTCGCGCGCGGGTAGCTGTTTACTGCCTTCGCCAAACCCATGAGTCACGCAAAATCCCAACTTTAAGAATAACTTTCCGTATACACAAATATGTCTCAATATATTGACCGTATTTACAACATAATGAATTCCTATCCTACATAATATAATAATTTAAATAATAAAACGATGTTATCATATATACAATATGATTCCAAAAGGCCTTGATTACAAATGATTGACGTTGAATAAATATGTTATTACGAATATTTGCCGATGGCGGATAAACTTGATATCAAATGATATCGCGTAAAATGATATTATAATAAATTAGTAGGGCTGGAGAAGCCTGGACGGTTACAAGCTTGTAACATAAACGCATAGTTTGTCGAAATGTTCTTACTAAAAATTATCAACTATCCCAAAAACAATCTTAAATATGGCCTTTATTTAATTTTTTTTAAATTTCATATAATTTCAAAATTGTTACTAATCTTTGTTAACTAAATCTATTGTAACACCTTGGTAGAGTAACACTGTACCGAGCTCGATAGGTGTAGTCGCTTAAGTGCGGCCAGTATCCAGTATTCGGGAGATCGTAGGTTCGAACCCCACTGTCGGCAGCCCTGAAAATGGTTTTCCGTGGTTTCCCATTTTCACACCAGGCAAATGCTGGGGCTGTACCTCAAGTAAGGCCACGGCCGCTTCCTTCCCACTCCCCGCCCTTCCCTGTCCCATCGTCACCATAAGACCTATCTGTGTCGGCGCGACGTAAAGCAACGTGCAAAAAAAATAAAAAAAAGAATAACACTGTCAAAAAATTCAATCACCTATACAGTTTGAAATACTGAATTACGTCTCGCTATTAGCACAGGTTTATCACTTGTTAGAGTTTAATGCAAGATTATGCACAGTTTGAAGTTTCATAAACGACTAAGTTGTCTCACTCAATGTTAAATCACTTTGTGAAGTTTAAACACTGTCATTCAAATTCTATCATCTCTTGTAATTTAAATATAATTACGTCTGAGCACTTGGCAACGTAGTATCGTATTAGTTCGAATCATACTGTTCCTGCAAATAGTTAAAACACCTTAACTGTTCACGTCTCAACTCATACACAACTTTTATTACCACACGTAAACGATACTGTAATATTTCTAAGTCTTGTAGAGGCGCCTGTAGAACCAGAGTTCAGTAGAACACGAACTTGGACTTCCATCGGAGAGTCGAACTGGCGACTAACATCACGGCAACAGCATGACCAACAGCCGACCGACCGGCCTCGACTATGGCACAAGGTAGACTGATCTGACAAGTGGAATGCTTGCCTATTTATTCAGTATTCCCTGGGAACTGTAATTGCTAATACCTTTCGTACATTTTAACGGATCTCCATGAAACTTGGGGATTGTGAGTATAAAAAATTAGGCTACGCACTGATGTTGTTCGTTTTTTCATATCATGAATCCATCTGAACGAAATTAACGATGGAAGAAAATGGAACATTCCGTCTGACGTAACACAACCTTGGTCATACTCAGTCGTGACGTTTCACTTCCCCGCTGCTCGCAGCTGACATGGTCGCAGGGGAGCGTGTTCGGCGAGTAGCATAACTCCGCATACATCGGGACTTTGATTGAGAATCGTGTTACGGGTATAATATGAATGACTACCTTTTTGAAAAGATTAATTATTAAAAATCAGACTAGGTTTGCGATCGAATTTCTGATATACCCTAACCAAACCAATTGCCGGAAAAAGACCTCGACAAGGTTCTGATATTGGCGGGGCTAAAATTCAGGTCGTGAGTTTCACTAATTGGAAAAGTCCTCTCATTTTTAATTACTTCGTTGATGGGATGAAACTTCCTTATGGGGATCACTGTAAGTACCTAGGCGTTAATATAAGGAACGATCTTCACTAGTGTATTCACATAAATGGGACTGGAAATAAGGGTACAGATCTCTGCACATGGTTATGAGTGTATTGATTTATTTATTTATTTATTTATTTATTTATTTATTTATTTATTTATTTATTTATTTATTTATTTATTTATTTATTTATTTATTTATTTATTTATTTATTTATTTATTTATTTATTTATTTATTTATTTATTTATTTATTTATTTATTTATTTATTTATTTATTTATTTATTTATTTATTTATTTATTTATTTATTTATTTATTTATTTATTTATTTATTTATTTATTTATTTAAACCTGGACGTTGGCAACGTAGTCCATACTCCCAGCTAGGCAACGGGCCACTGATCAGGTATCCTAAGACAGAGTTTACAGTACTTGCGGTAGGGTAGCCCTTCTTGATGCCATCCCTCTGTAAAGTGATTGCGTGTTTCTATGATGGTCTGTAGCGTTGTATGTAAGCTGGCCGGGAATTGAGCTTGGTGCCCTCAGATCAGAAGGCCACTACATTGGCCATTCAACCATGTAGCCGAACAATATTGCTGTAAGAACGTTGGATAATAACAACTCAACTGACATGACGTAATATTTAAGCAACAGTCACGGAAAGCGATCTTTTACGCTATGAGTGAGATGTTACGAAGCGAGTAACGAAAAAGTATTACTTTAATGGCTGTTGCGTACAATATTTTACTTCATACTACAGTGAATTTACTTATTTCAAATTAAATTAATTTAACTATAACTAATTTTTATTCAACGCGACGCAAATATTCCAGGTTTGTTCTATGCATTGATGTTTTCTTGTTTTGTTGTTCGTGTCTTGCTATGAAAGATATAAGAGGAGTGTACATGGAGTTACGTTGAAATAAAACATTTTTTCCAATTTGCTTTACATCGCACCGACACAGACAGATCTTGTGGCAACGATGGGATAGGAAAGGGATAGGAGTGAGAAGGAAGGTGCCGTGGCCTTAATTAAGGTAAACCCGGGCATTTTCCGGTGTGGAAATGGGAAAGCGCAGAAAACCATTGTAATGAAACACAAATATTAATGTTATTGGAAGCATCGAACAGTCCACTAAGTTACCAGAGTCGTAAAGATGGTCTTCAGTTAAGGCATGTAACACGAATTTTATGATATACTGTGATATACGCGATAATTATCTGTTGGAAATTGATTAATCAATACATTAGTCAGTATTATCTTGGCAGCAGATTACTTGAGCTGGAAATGGAGAGACGCCATTTTTTGTGTGGGCGGGAATGAATCTACACTGCTGCAATCAGGTGGAGAAACATTTCAAGAAGGTTAAGTTTGGTGTTCCTTGACTAATGATCTCTCTGATCTCCCTCAACCAATCAGAAACGATTTCTAGTAAGATAGTGCGAAAGTAATTACTGTACTCTAAAGTGTCATTTTCTGTACTCTTTTCAGTACGTGATCACAGTAATTACAACATAGTATGAAATAATTATTATTATTCTCCCACTTCTAACGCACCCTGGTTGGGTCGTAGGTGCACATTGTGTCAAACCTGTGGACAGATGCCAACCCTATGTGGGGGGACGTATTCGCTGTTGCATTCCCCTGTGGTGGTAGATCGGTGGTATGAAGTGTTATATCTAAATGTAAAGAATTTTATGAAGATGAACACATACATCCAGTCTTCAGTTCAGAGGTATTCACCATACGTAGTAAAAATCCTCGGCCTAGCTGGGAATCGAACCTGGCATCGTATGAACTGAAGGCTGCGACACAGGCATAGATCTGAACAAATGACGTAAAACTCTACCTAGAGAAATACATAATCAGTGCGGACGCAGTGTGTTTCACAGTGCAACTACTTTCCTTATGAAGCAATAACTGAAGACCTTGTATCGAGGTGACGGAAATCTTATGTCTCTAGCCACGTAGCCCGAGAGCAGTGAAGATCATTTTTAGCTTATTAAACTGTAATACTCTCAAGTTGTGTAAGAGCTGAACGCTCTTAGAAGCTAGGATAAGTTGACCTTTATTAATCTTGTATTATCCTCTAGAGAGTTTTTTGTTCCGAACATGATGGAATAAGAGGGATCTCCCAAATTATATATAATTCATGATATCGCTTAGGACAGTGGAAAAGTTTTATATTCCCCATTGGAAAGTTCAGATTGGATTGATATTTTTATGGAAAGGAAGTATTTCTTCCCTCCAACTTCACAAAATTGTTTAGTGATTGATTTGGCGAAGTGGGTTGTACACTCTGGTTCGCTTGACCGTCATTTATTCTTATTTAAGAGTTAATATCACTCGACTTAATCTAGCGTATAAACTGTCTAACACTCATCAGAAGAATAAGCTGAAGTAAGTTTATTTTGAAATATTTTGAGGCAACACTTGTGCAATGATATAGACACCTGGTTTCCTATATCCTGAGTTTGAATCCCAGACATTCGGACGATAGTTTTGTTACTGACAGTTCGAAGGGGAAAAATCCTGTCAAGTCACACGTTCGGCTTTGTAGCTCCATTGACCTCACATAAATATGGGAAGGTCGTGATGAAGGAAAGAAATAAATAGAGAAAGGGAGAAAAATGCAAGAAGGAAAGAAAGGAAATAATGTTAGCGGCTTCACTTCCTCCTAGATACTTCTGTGGTTTCCGAAAATATCAAGATGCCGAACGTTTGTCCCACAGACGTGTCAGTTGATCTAGCGACACAATACTGACGTATTTAACCTACCTTCAGTTACCACCGGACTGACAGGAGGACTATTTGCATTGGACTGAACATATTTCAATGAAACTTGGATGTTAATATTCTGTGCTACCGTGGTATACATCCTTGCGAACTACGTGGAACTCGCCAATCTGCGCCGTAGTCTGAAACTTCCGAGTACCATCTACCTCATCCCTTGAGATGACAAGCAGTCAGCTGACCTCGTCATCCATTTTATTAGGGACAGTTCCCTGTTTTATCGTGTATAGAATTTTCGATTAGTTTTTATTTTATTGTTAAACTACATTCCGTTGACTCTGTTTTAGTTTGTGTTTGTGTTTTAATGTGTTATTTTAACTTATAATGTAATACTATATTTAATACTATATATGATTGCATTTCAAGGCAATGACTTATTATACCGTAATCTGTATTTTATATCATTTTATCAGAAATTTCTATTAAATACACTGATTATTTTCAATTCATAATCATTTTTCATCATTCGTTTAAAATTCTCGTCAGTGGATATATTTTAAAATTTTAATGCTCATTTATTTCTACCTCGTACCATTAGAGGATATATACACGCGATACTTTACGTCCCCCGACAGGAAAAATTCACAAGTAAGTCTGGGGACCTTGCGGGCCGTGGCACCCTCACCCAGGGAATGTTTCTCATAATTCACGTGAATGCTCTGGCGGTGTGCGCTGTAAGACCATCGTGTTGAAAATAAACATTTCGAAAATGTATTTGTTCATTCTGCAAATTAAGTTCTACACAGCAGCCCCCAACTGGGTGATATTTTGTGCAGTGATCACCAGAATTCAATGGAAAGGTAATTAATTAAACTGTAAGAAAGAATGGAAAAACAATATGAATTACATTTTGCTGTGAAAGAAATGTTGGTGTATTGCCTGTGAGGGAGCCATCTGTTACATCTCAGCACTGCAACACTCTAGCACAATATATAATTAGGTAGATTCTACATTTCACAGACCGGGTTTAGCGTCTGCATTAAATGAGCTTTTGGGCCTTATTTTACAGACTAGCTTATCTAATACTGTAACTCTTGCCGTCATGAATATTACTTCTCCTCTGAAGACAAGATGAGGTCTCATTATGTAGCGCCGGGTACAAGATATTGCCTTCTTATATTTTACATGGAATGCTAGTTTTATAAACAAGGCTGTAGAAAATTTGAGGCAGAATTCTGCGAACATTTATAAGCCCTGATGTAGGTAAGTAGAAGAGGCATGTATGAATGGTAGTCTAACTACTTTGATATTCTCCGCTACATGGGAAAACGTGGACACATCAGTATGTTTTTGGGTTTAGATGACAAGAGAGAGAGTTATATCATATAGCTAGAGCTACGTATATATGACGCTACTGACCTAGTACACACAGATTATGAAGAGTGGTTGCCATGGTTACAATGTCGTCGCTAATTCCAGAGAGACCCCCACCCCCAAAAAAGCATCGATGTTAATATAATCTCCATGTTGAATGTAGCACTCGATCGTTGAAAATCCCAATTCCTCATCACATTTCAAGAAATATTTTGACATTCAGATGTCTTAGGTTAGGTTTACATGAGCAAGTTATTGCTGCAATTTACTTGCACGGAGCAACTTGCAGTGCCAATTGCAAGTCTAAATTTCCAAGCAAGTTAACTCACGGCGGTTAGCAATTTCTTGGGCAAGACGCTTGCAGCCAATTTTGTGCTAACAGTAGATTATCAGTGTGAAGGTCACATCATGAGCTTCCGCAAGTTAGTTACATAGATATAATCTGATCCTGTTTTAGCAAGCGGAAGGTGCAAGTTGTTAAGTATGTGATCACATTTCACACATTAATCTGTGTATTGTAATTTAATGTAGAAAAAATTAAATTTGTGCAAGCACCACACACTCAATGGTCCAGGAGGGACACTGATGAATTAATATAAAAAATCGAGAGCTTCCCAGAAATTTGGGACGATCAGAGCAGTGAATTCAAAGTGAGAATTAAGACACCCAATGCTTTCAGTACCAATGGGGAGGACTTAACACACCAGTGAAGGAAATTCTGAGAAAATGGCAAAACCTGAACGTACAGTTTTCCTACAAAGTGAAGAAACATGTAAATATAAGAAGTGTTTCCTCAAGGTTGCCAGTTGCGTCTGGGTGTTCGTATATTTCTGTTATGAAATCAATGGAGATTTCGGAAAAAAACATGTTACTTCAAAAATGATAAGCCTATGTGGTTTTTGTTTGCTTTTTGCTTCTTCGAATCTGAGAGCTAGGGTGTGAATTCTTTGCTCCCATTACAGGATATGTATAATCGCAGCTGTTTTCTGAGAGGTCAATGTACTGTGAATTGGGTTTTGGGTTGTGATTTTGTGAAATTTTACGCCATTATCATTTAGGAGATGAGGTGAGTTTTGTTAGGCCAGGTCTCCAACCACGCTAACTATCACGTAACGTAGCGGACGAGACTTCTCGTAACCCGTTTGACCGAAGCAACAGCTGCATTTTTGGACGAGGGATATTCCGGGTACGGGGAGTTGGAACATTTTAGGCAAGATGGTAGTTATGCCATATGACATAAAATGTGCCAGCATGCACCGATGTAAAGTTTCCAAACGTAGAAAGTTTAAATAGAAAGTGAAATAATATTTTCTAGCAGCGTTATGGATAGCAAAATAATATTGCCTAGCAAGCGAGCGGGATGGCTGGCGATCATCTGATGTGTATGGATCAGACGATTGAGTTTTTCCAAATATTATATTTGTAAAAGAGAAGTCCGACTCATAAAATGAATGGTCAGCATTGAGGCCTTCGGTTCGGAGGGTCCTTGGTTCGATTGCCGGTGGAGTCGGTATTTCAAACACATCTGAATTAATACTTCTGACCCTGGGACTGGGTGTTTGTGTTTGTCCCACCAATTTTCTCTTCATATTCAGACAACACACTTCACTACATTACCAGCCACCACAGAAACACATAATATCGAATGCATATGGCTACATGGTTAGCGTGCCGGCCTTTGGTCACAGGGGTCCCGGGTTCAATTACCGGCAGGGTCGGGAATTTCAACCATCATTGGTTAATTTCGGTGGCACAGGGGCTGGGTGTATGTGTCGTCTTCATCATCATTTCATCCTCATCATGATGAGCAGCTCGCCTACGGGAGTCAAATCAAAAGACCTGCACCTGGCGAGCCGAACATGTCCTCGGACACACCCGGTACTAAAAACCATACGCCCTCCATATAGAGTTTGAGTCAGGAAGGGCATCCGGCCAAAAAATAGGGTCAAATCCACATGTGCGACACAGTTCACATCAGCGACCACACCGATGTGGGAAAAAGCGGTAAAAGAAGATATTTAAAAAAGAGAAATGCAACATATGTGTTGTTTTGCATTCCAACACGAATTCAAAATGTTAAAAAAAAGTAAATATGTAAATTTCACTACATTTCTAACATTACTGTAATTCACTGCTATCTCCCTTTATTATGTCACATATATATTCCTATATTTACTTTTCACTATCATTGCTACCTCATGTATAGGTTCAGGTCTTCCGCTGTAGAACAATCTCTACCCAAGTCTCGCTTTCCGTTCTTCTCTCCTGCTTACTCGCAGAAGGGCTACATCTCTCGTCTTCATGACGTCGACAAATTCTCCTGTCTTATTCTCCAATGACATGATATTAGCGGTTCCTATTTTAATGTGGTTTGGTGACATGATATCGTCACGAGAGCTCTAGTTGTATGTGGAACGTGAACCACAGGAGCTGGAATTTTTTTAAAATCCCTGGTATATTGATGGGGACTCTACACGTGGTCCTTGGATCATTTTAAACTGTAGTGATGCAATATATCATTAAACTTCATTAATATATGACATAGGATAATTCTTCAACTTTTGTTAAAATATTCGATGTCTGTGGTAGGGAGGCTTTCTGAAGTATTCAGTGTTCATTGTAGAGTTTGATCTTAGTCGTTTACTGAAGTACTGAATGTCCTTTCTCATGTCAGGAGCGATGATTCCATTGCTAATAAAACACAGGGTTATAACATGACTACAATGTTGCTATTGAATGCAATGTTCAGATAGTTTCACCGAGCTCGATAGCTGCAGTCGCTTAAGTGCGGCCAGTGTCCTGTATTGGGGATATAGTAGGTTCGAACCCCACTGTCGGCAGCCCTGAAAATGTTTGTCCGTGGTTTCCCATTTTCACACCAGGCAAATGCTGGGGCTGTACCTTAAGGCCACGGCCGCTTCCTTCCCACTCCTAGCCCTTCTCTGTCCCATCGTCGCCATTAAGACCTATCTGTGTCGCTGCGACGTAAAACAACTAGCAGATAGTTTCGAGCAAGATACCATCTTTCAAGAGCAGGCATAGTTAGGCAACCCATATAAATCAATTAAATCATAATAACGCTCACCTTTTCCTCTACGTTGCACCGGGTCCGCTTTAGAAGATTATTAACAGTATAACCTTCTTTTTTTATTCTATACTATATGAATGATCCTTTATGTATGTTACCATAATATATTCTGTAGGACTCTAAACTCAATCATAGCGTGTCACATTACGGTGTCCTTGAAGGTCATAGACGTTCAAGTTGCTACTGAAAATGATAAACACATTCAGAGGAACATTGTATTAATTGCTTGATTGTTATTTTTATAAAGAGTATTAGTATTGTTATTATTGTCATTCTCCTTCCCTAAATGGTCTGTGTAGTAGCCTTTGGTTTAGAGAATTCTGGGTTCTATTCACGGCCAGGTAGGTAATTTTAGCTGCGTTTTGAGAATTCCTCTATGTCGGAAACAGGGTGTATATTTTACTCTTAAGACATATATTAATTTTCATTCAAAACACCAGCACAGAAATACGTAATAGCTAATACATCCCTATCCATATTATTAATAATTTTATTATTATTATTATTATTATTATTATTATTATTATTATTATTATTATTATTATTATTATTATTATTATTATTATTATTATTACTGTTTAATTTTTCGTCTACCTATCCACAAGGTTGACAGATGAACCTATTGAAATGTTCATGCTTCATACTCCATTTGTTTTCTCAGACCTGCATTATCACTAAGACATGATTTCCTTGCTAAATTTTATGAGATAACAAACTAAAGTCATCAATGTCGTTCAATTTAATATCGAAGACACGCTTTTCGTTGTACCGATGTGTAAATCAAGCAAAGTGTTAGAATAGAATATAACTCATTAGTTTTGGGATTCAAATCTCATACCTCATATACTGCCGTTCCTTAGTGAATTTTTAACCATGAAACGTTGGATAGCTATCAAAATAATAATGGTATATAGTTTTCTAGTTATGAGAAATGAAGGTGAACATAATCTGAAAATTGTATATTTATGCAAACTACACTTAGTGCCAGAATGCGTGAAATAGCTCTACGGAGAATCATATGTTTCATAATGGTATTCTCCTTTAATTCATAAATCAGAATGTTATCAATGAATTTTCCTATTCCACCGGCATACTTTTAGTCTTTTGGAATTTATTAAGTGCAACGCAATGTCATACAGAGAAGTCCAAAATAAAGCAGCTTGTGATCACTTAGTGGGTCGTTCCGTTCCCTTTGTAATTGCTTCAGTCAGAGATATTCACCGTCCAAGCAATGTGCTCTGTTGCCTGAACGGCTCCATTCTAGAGGAAATTATTTCGTGTTATTGGAATTCTACTGACGTCCATCAATTTCGATGAGGCTTATGGAGTGAAGAACTAGGAATTTGTTCAGTCAGCGGACAGGATAAGATTGAAAGCATTAGAAATTGTGGATATTAATTGAAGAAAAAGTAGGAAATAATAAAGTAATATTAACAGGTGCTAATGGAGGTACGAATTCATGAATTAGAAGTATACAACAAAATCATCTTACTATCTATCACTGATAAAAGCGAAAACTCATTATGTTCCTGTGTGTCTCATTACTTCATTTATTTCCTGTTCTTAAATTTGGCAAGCACTTTTGAATGATTGGAACTGGAGCTACCGAGCAAGTGGACCGTCAGCTTGCATTCGGGAGGTGGTGGGTTTGAAACCGATTGTCGGCAGCCCTAGAAATGGATTTCTGTGGTTTCCCATTTTCACACTTGGAAAATATTGAAACTGTAGCTTAATTAAGACCATGATCATTTCCTTCTTAATCCTAGCCCTTTCTTATCCCACCCTGCCTCATGACCTGTGTGTTTAGGTGCGACGTTAAACAAGTAAGAAGAAACAGCAAAAAAACCTGGAGATCGTATACATGATAATATTGGCACCAATAACTTCTATATGTAACCAAAGGATAGTGCTAACTCGGGAAAAATGTGTTTACCCTCTTCATGAACTAGTCTGTAAGACTTCTGCATCAGTTTCAGCCTGACAATTATTTAAATTGGGCACTAAAATACTCTGAACATATTTCCAGTTACTGCAGGATGTAAAATTATATTTAGTACTTGTTTACGACTGTACGGTTTCGTTGATACACCTAGATTTCTCTAACTAGTCTTAACTCTAACGATTGTAGTGGGGATGTACGTCAGTGTTCGCACGGAAATTGATGCAGCAGGTATATTCAGCCTGACTGGTCAGAACCCGGTCTACACCAGCGATAGGTTTCACTGCGCTGGAATGAATACGAACTACGCCGGCAACTTGTCCGTCCACGCCGTTATGTGGTTATGCATATCTTCCAGGCGTTTTAGCGTTCGAATGGACTTTTGTCCCCACCAGATACACCGCCGTCCTTCCTGACGAAGTCAGTGTGTCTTCGTCCTTCTGTCCTCCATGTTCTTGGATCCCAGTACGCTAAGGAACTCGTGAGGTGCGTAGAAGAACTCTGGAGGCATGGATGAAAACTCCTAAACCTCTTTTAAAACTAAATGGGCGTTAAAATAAATAGCATCTATTATATCACTGGAAGTGGTGCTTGTGATCATTGTTTTTATCATCACATCGTAGCTCTAATGAAATATTGAAAGGTCCAACCGCTTGAAAAATGAAGCAACTGGTGAATATAAAAGGGAAAATACATGAAAACATCAGAATGAAACTACAAATGTGCCTGGCAAATGTAACAATTTTGGGGTCGGAAATGAAGTAGAGTTGAAAGTGAGAAGAGTAGAAACATTACTGTAAATGCGATCCATGCCATGTATTTTGTTGTCTCTGCCGTATGACATGGTGTGGGTCACTTGGGGATAAATAAATAAATAAATAAATAAATAAATAAATAAATAAATAAATAAATAAATAAATAAATAAATAAATAAATAATTAATTAATAAACAAGTATTCTCTTGGTGCTACCAGTCGCGAAGAGCTTTCGTCATGCGAAGTGACAGCTGCTCAGACTAAAGACTTGCAGGTTATGAGGTATGCGTGGTCAGCGCGACGACTCCTCTCGTCCGTTTGGCTTCCTAGATCAGAGTCGTCATTACACCGTCAGAGAGATCCCTAATTTTAATCACGTATACCTCGAGCCAACCCGCAGGTCCAGGTAAATATCCCTGACCTGTTCGAGAACCGAACCCATGGCCTTTGGGTAATAAGGAGGCACTGTAGCCCTACACAATGGAGCTGCATTGCCTTGAGGGATCATGAACAAAGTATTTTATACGTATGTATTGTACCCATTTTAGCCAGATCTAATAGCTCAAACGGTGAAGCACCGGTGTTCTGAGGCTAAGCTGGTGGGTTCAATCACGGCTCAATATGTAGGAGTTTGAAGTTGCTCAAACGTTTCATGCCAGTAGATTTACCGGCACGTTAAAGAGCTTATGTAGGATGAAATTCCAGGACCTGGGGTTTTTGATATACATACGAGGTCGCTAGTGTAACGGAAATCTTATATTATTATTATTATTATTATTATTATTATTATTATTATTATTATTATTATTATTATTATTATTATTATTATTATTATTATTATTATTATTAATTCATTCATGTCGTTACGGCCAAGTAAGGACCACGTCATTTCAACTGTCTACTTCCCCCGGTTTTAACATTTCCCCAGTACCTCCTCATTTGTTGCCGGTGGTGTTCCTTTCTTTCTTCGGCCTTTCCTGTTCACAGACACAACAGTACACACTATGCGCACTTTGTAAAAACATCGGATTTACTGTCTCAATTCCAGTGCTCACTGGATAATCACGTGCAATAATGGAATTTTGATTTGAATCTTCCAACGTTTCATCATAATTGCCTCCGATATTTTCTTGTCTGCTGGCTGGGCATGTCAACAATGGAAAACGACGTATAAGCCTATGAAATCTATATACTGCAGCCTACTTAAAACCAGTAATAAAAACAGCTATTTCCAGTTCGTCCGGCCGTTCTACTGGACCCGTTTTATCATGTCTCTTTTATTCTCTCTGGAATTATCTGCTGGTGAATCATCAGGTCTGGTAAGTTCACTCAACTGTGAGTAATACTAAAATCAAACCATTGAATGACCATTCAAATAATTGCAGGCGAAGGCTCGCCCCTAGCCCGCAGTACATTCTGTACTTAGCGGGTTGAATACAGTTAAGGAGCAATATCTTCACGTAAATGCATCGGTGAAGCTAAACTATTAAAAGTGACGGCGACCAAAGGCAAACTTGCAATTTCAACACACCTTGGTACACATATGAATAATATCTGGAGAAAAACACTGTGGGGGTAAGACACACACAGCACCCCTAGAGGCTGGGGCGCGGGAAGGAATGTCATGTAAAAATAATTGAAAATGACCTATATTAATGTTCAGTCCATAGTTTTCGGCGTCGCATCCATTCTGGATGCCATTTAACTTCAAGTTCATCCTCCATCGGCATTGGGTTCATAAGGCGTGAAAAAAGAAAATGTGCAAAATGACCGAGATTAGTGTTGAACCCACAGCTTTTGGGTTCACTAGGCTGATTCGTTATAGTCTCAATGGCGGTCGGAATCGTGTGCAACATAATTTTCTTTGGCGTGACGCGTAAATACAAATCGTTATCACTTAATTATATTATTTTTTGAAAGTTTCAATTACTTCCCAGTTATTATGCCACAAGCCATATGCACAAAGAACCACGCGAAACAATACATTTTTTAAATTAAACTAACAACAATAACTCTAAAACTAAAAAATAATTCGTAAAATATGTAAACCTTTACAAATAGTTTGCGTAGTAGTTTCCGTTCAGATTGCTTTTGTTCTTTAGTTTTTAGCTGTGTAATCGCTGTAAAATCCCAGACCTTTCCTCGAGTTACATAGCCCACACTTGGTAAACTATTCTACTGTAGGCAAGTCAACATGCATGTAAAACACAGCACGGTCGGTCCTTCTCGTATAACTTTTATGTGCGTGCGTTACATTGAATATCACTCTCTATCCCGTTGCTATGGCAACGATGTAAGCCACTCTGTATCACATCAGTCACGGCTAAGGCTTTCTACCTTTATCGTATGATGGGTTATTGGAGGTTATTTATATTCAGTTGTTTTTAAATTAATACTGTGTCTGATAGCTCGACGTTATGCATGTGTCATGAATGACGTCTAGTTTTGAACAGTCTTGTCGGTCTAATATAAATTACTAAATACTAGAGGCAAACAAGTCTTCTGTTGAATCTGCATAACCTCGTTTAGTTGTCATGATCAAAATTTCACGTCATCAGAACAAAGCTCGTAGCATATTTTATTACTTTTAAGTTTTCCTTCACAGATAATTCGGATAACATGTATGCGTGCACTACTCGATCGAAAATCTAAAGTAACTGTCAATGAAATTGAGTGATGTTTAAACAAAAATGTTCTGCTATTTAACCTGGGAGAATGAAGAATGATGTATATATTTTGGAGAAGTTTCTAGTTGTAGGATATTTCTGTTCATTGTTATTACATTTTAATTTCATAATGGATACGCATTAGAGTTCTCGCACTAGAGATATGGACCGTAGCAGTCAATAAGTTTCTCCTGTGGTAACGGTCACTGTATTCTCTATGACAATCTGTAAAAACCTGAATAGTGAGAGGAGAATTAGGAAGTCATGAAATTGCCACTTTCAGCACTTTTTATTCAGTATCATTCTCATTTTTGTCTAAACATCTCGACGACTAGTTCATGAAGTTGATACGTGTTTTTGTGTACTAGTATACTTCAGTGAGGTCTTATAGAAAGTGCTTTTCAAATGCCTAAATGGTTAACGTGCTGGCCTTTCATACAAGGGGCTCCGGATTCATTGGTTAATTCAGATGGCTCGGAGTCTGCGTGTATATTAGAATTCATTGTAGGTAGGACCCCATCCTCTCAAACACGTAGGTTGTCTACGGGCATCAGCTCGAAAGAGCTACACCAGGACTTTTCGGAGGTCACGCGCCAACTATATATTGAAAGTGTTTCCTAAAAACAGTTTTGGCAAATCCGTTCATCTGTTCCATTGGAACTATTTGCTTCATTTGTTTTATTCTCTCAGGAATAACCTGCCAGTGAATGATGAGACATTGGTAGATCTCTGAGTTCAGACAACTTCGAGTAATCATAAAATCAAATCATTAAATGATCACTTCAGTAATTGCAGGCGAAGATTTACCCTAACCCGCAATACATTCTATACTTATCATTAATATTATGATATATGTGATTTTCATTCTTAGTAATGTCATTGCATGCAGCCATGTTTTATTACTACATGTCAAGGCGGGGAGAATACTATTCTCTGCTAGATACTCTTTGATTCTCTACCTTCTGCAGATTCTAAATGTACCAAACAGATGGCAGAACGTTCCTAATATCTTACATGTTGCTAAAAGAAACCAGTTCACATACGCACGTGCGTAGACTTCTGCTTTACCATTAATAAAGCGCAGGGATCTAAAATAGAACTTCCTATAGACCGCCTGCCTTTTACAGGTGATTTTGCAATCCTACCACCATCCGTTGAAACAGCTGAGCGACAGACTGAGTAACTTTATCAGGCATGCAAAATAGGTCTCAAAGTCTCACTTGAAATAACAAAATATATGTCCACTATAAAGGACAGTTCATTTAAGGTAAAAACAACACAGGGTGATGTTAAGAGGGTTGAAGCTTTCAAATATTTAGGAGAGTGGCTTTATATGGATAACAATGAAAAACAGGGTGTGGAGACAAAATTAATGAAAATGAAGGCAGCATATATAAAGAATATTGAGATACTGTATACAACAAGAGAGCATTATCATGCGGAGAAAAGATCCAACACTACCAGACGGTTCTAGGACCAGAAGTTTTATATGCATCAGAAACACTAAGCATTGCACAAGAATTGAATCATGCGCGTTCTGTTCCTTAGATGTAAAACAAGAATGCTGGTACAGCATTGATCTATACTTACCGGACAAGCTTTTAGCTGTCTTATAAGTTATTTACAGTGTGACCATTTCTGCCTATGTCTCAGCTGAATAATCCCCATACAGTATTACCGTCTGCTGGAAGGAAGTAATCTCCAACATAAAATCTATAGGGCTTACCATCTGTGTCTATAATATTTTGAATGGAACATGTGAAATCAGAATTGCCATAGACTGGTATTGGAAAGAAGAGGAGCTGCAGCGTTTGAACATTATTCCAACTCGGAACAGGACACTTCCGCCAGCAAAGAGCACGGTCACAAATCTAGCCTTTGTTAGAGTTCCTCCATACTCTTGTTTGTATGGTATAAGTTCTTGAGACTATTCTCATAACTTATCAACATATTTTCCTACTCTTCATTGTTTGAGTGTTGATGAGCATGTGTGAAGCTTCTTCCATGAGCTTCCTATTCTTGGCACAGCAAAAGCATAAATACTGAGTAGGCGTTCTGGAGTGAAGATCAAACACATACGGTCTCCATCGCATAATTTGAAATTGTTCACTATCCCTGTAGCCGGAGATAAAACTGAAAGTTGAAGATGGTCGTCTGCCAGTAGCAATTTCAAACTATCGACACATTCGTTGTGTGTTAAAAGGAGGACGCCAACTACGAGACATATAGTTCATATTTTCTTGCTGGCTGTTAAAGAATCATACTGCAGGTTTTCGACAACGGAAGGGACTATGACTAGTACTGCAGTGATCATGACATTTTTAAGATAAAGTGAGGCATTTGCCAGTTTGGAATCCACAGAAAGCCATCTCCGGAATGCGGTTTGAAGCCACTATACTCTGAACACAAGTTTACCACTTCAAGAGCCGTATTACGTTGACAACCTGGTCAGCAGTATGTCTATTTCCGACAGGGGCTTGCTAACGGTATGACATCCCCACTGGGTTCTGACCGAGGTGGCCACAGTTCAAACCCTGGCCAGTGCATGTGGCAGTCTTGAACTGGAAAGTGACGTCCTGATCGTTTGAATTAGCTGTGAAACTGAAAGTGTCATGGCCGTGATCGCGAAATCAGCAGTGACGTATAATTATGCGGTAGTTTCCTTTCTTTCATCCTATTAGCTCGTATTTAGCTCCTAGATAATTTCTTGATTTTATAATATGATTAGTTGTTGTACCAGTCCATGATCGAATCATCACTTCGTATGTTCATTACCTCATTTATTGCGACTCCTCATGTACGCTATGAGGCACGTAGCGAATTGTCATTGCGTACAACTTCCGTGGCTCCCTCTAGCCCTGTATGGTTTCATCCCTTCTACATCAATTTAATTTCCTTCTAGTATAAAAAGTCGAACTGTCTGGTTAATATTAAAAAGGTAGATAAATAAAAAAAAAGCATTTAAAACGTTTCCGGTATGATATCAATAGGAACTCTCCATGGAACTGGCTATAGGCTCTTGGACTTACAGAATGCCACCACTGATTCTAGGCTACCAGGGAAACGAGTATAAGCCAGAAAATATTAATACCAATATAAGTCCACGGATTGAGTCCTGAAAGGGATTTCTAACTTTAGTCCTGACTTATACTAGTTAGAACAAACTATATGCACAGTATTTCATTTGGTCCTAACGGTACAAGTATACGTGTTAATATCTACCTAGGACCGAGCTCGACAGTTGCAGTCGCTTAAGTGCGGCCAGTATCCAGTATTCGGGAGATAGTAGGTTCGAACCCCACTGTCGGCAGCCCTGAAAATGGTTTTCCGTGGTTTCCCATTTTCACACCAGGCAAATGCTGGGGCTGTACCTTAATTAAGGCCACGGCCGCTTCCTTCCCACTCCTAGCCCTTTCCTGTCCCATCGTCTCCATAAGACCTATCTGTGTCGGTGCGACGTAAAGCAAATAGCAAAAAAAAAATTTAAAAAATCTACGTAGGGAAGAAGAGTACAAGTCATTCTCAGACGTATACTCTTTTGCCTGGCATCCTAGAATTTCCTTTCACTGTACCAGAGAAAATGGACAAGAAATGTTGTAAATAATATTGTGATTCAATGTTGTCGTAAACAGTTCTCTACCAAATAGGACTGTATGGGAGATACATCGACTTTCATGTTTATTCCCTCTGAAGCCCCTCTCCTGCTGAATATATTTGAATAAGTTATGGCTAAGATCCCACTCGCCCTTATCTGACACCGTGATTAGCTGGTTCAAGTCACGCTGGTGGAAAACGTATTTCACTGTAAGAATATTGGCCCAAGCGGTGGTGGCATACGTTTATAATTACTAGAATGCAGGCTGAAATCCTGGATTCAGTTCCATACCTAACTAGTGTTACTACGGAGTGTATACAAGGCTGTTGTCAGTCGGACGGGAATTTTAAGACTCGAACAGACCCCTCGGTTGTGTTCGATAGGAGTAGTCTATGTCCCGATACCAGATTTCACCCTCTCCTTGCCTCATTATCATCATAATCATCAACATCAGACACCCAGACGCGCTGGTTAGCCATGGGATTTGACTAGCAAGAACTCCACCAGGCTCTACGGAGACCATACATAATAATAATAATAATAATAATAATAATAATAATAATAATAATAATAATGATGATAATCATCATCATCATCAATATAATCATCTGGAAACATTACTTCCACTTTCAACTTTACCCACACCCTCTGAAAGTCGCGGTTGTAATATGGCTCACATATGACACTTGAACGCTTAAACCATGATTTTAATGACGATAATAATAATAATAATAATAATAATAATAATATTATATATATTATATTATATTATATTATATTATATATAATTTATTATTATTATTATTATTATTATTATTATTATTATTATTATTATTATTATTATTATTATTATTATTATTATTATTATTATTATTATTATTATTTGCTAGTGGCTTTACGTCGCACCGACATAGGTAGGTTTTATGGTGGCGATGGGATAGGAAAGGCCTAGGAGTTGAAAGGAAGTGGCCGTGGCCTTAATTAAGGTACAGCCCCAGCATTTGCCTGGTGTGAAAATGGGAAACCACGGAAAACAATCTTCAGGGCTACCAACAGTGGGATTCAGACCCAATTAAAATATTATTTACAACATTTCTTGTCCATTTTCTCTGGTACAGTGAAAGGAAATTCTAGGCTGCCGGGGAAAATGAGTATACGTGAGAGAATTACTTATACTCTTCTTCCCTAGGTGGATATTAACACCCACCCCAAGCTCACAGCCGCGCGCCTCTAACCGCACGGCCAACTCACCCGGTATTATTATTATTATTATTATTATTATTATTATTATTGTTATTATTATTCAATCATTCATGAAATGGACCCGCCTTATCCCTGGTGCTAAGGGCATGCTTGGTTAATCGGGAAGAAAGTGGGTTTCATCTTCAGAAATTACAGAAATCAAGAAACGTGAGTTCCACCTCTGTATCTGCATATTGTTTTGCGGTTTACTTAGCCTGAAATAAATAAAGGACGCGTTAATTCTTGAGTCCGAACGTTACCATGTACAGATCCATCTCATTTCGTGGCGAGGTTACGAATACCGTAGCGGAAACCTTTATCGTATACTGCTGTGGCCTGTAGCGAATATGACTTGGCTTTATCATTTTTAGTTCTTCGGAAGTCATTGGTGTATTCTCTTGTTAACGTAATCTCCTAGTCAGTTTGTTCACCCACGTTATGGCATTATTACGTAGATCTGTAACTGTTTGCTTTTATTAGAGTGTATTTTCATTCGCTATCGTTTCTCTGCAGATCTTTTACTAACAAAACTCGAGCTTCCTACAAAGCCTGCTGACATACATTGCTAGCGAAGATCTACCCACTTATACATCGTCTAATAATACTAGCAAACACATCGGATCCTATAGGGAAGACATGTTCAACTATGAGCTGCCAATACTTTTCATATTCAGTTCCAATTAATTTTTCTATCTCTCTTTCACTGGTGTTTGAACTGCTTTCCTCTATTGCTGTTCAAAAATGTCGGAGCACAATGGGGTAGTTATGACAGTCTTAATTTATAATGCAATAGTGAAAAATGTAATATTTTACTATGCTACAAGATGGTCTTGTGTAACTCGGTAAGTGGTACGTTCAGCCAGAGGTTGCAGTACTTGTATGGACAGCGAATTAACGTCTTAATGGTTTCCTGCTGGTAGCCACTGTGCATTATTTTCTCGTGTACAAACCTCATCAGCATTTTCTGGATAAGTGGTGTTATTACATGTTATGATTCTCATATTTTGGTCCGTATTGAAATGTACAACAAAGTTAAATAAATATGAAAGTTTATTTGTTCCACCTTTTAAATACATAAAAAGAATTTAAAAAAGAATTAAACCTGTAGGGACATGTTTCGCTCTTCAATCAAGAGCATCATCAGCCTATATCTCAAACTGAAAGGTAAATAATCAGGTACCTGATTGTAATTAAATTAAATATAAATGTGAATGTGATGTTACAAGTGGTGAGCGAAATGGTTGACAATAGTTTAAAGATTAAAATATTGATAGTAGTAAAATTTATACACCCTCCTGAAAGTCCTTGTTTAAATATAGCAAATAGGTGTCCTGTGGAGGTTGAGGGCGTAATAGAAAACTAATAGATCCCAAACATTTTGACTAACACATTAACGAATAAAATGTAGCTGACAATTCCAAATGGTGCATTAATACATTGCTCACTTCAAGTGAGGTCTACAGTAAATTGCTATGTTTAAACAAGAAGAGTAGCAGAGAAAATTTATCAGTGTTAAATATTTCGAACGTCAGGAATAAACCAGAGTGGAGTTCAGATCCAATTCTTAAAATTTTTGTAGCGTAGAGACGCTTCTGTGGACCATTTTAAGTGAGGTTTATAATATTATGTGAAGAAATAAAATTGTAGTCCTCCAGAAGTCCGAAAGAAGAAGGGTGCTTGATGGTAAGTGGCTTGTAAAATGGTAGTTGGAAGGAGTAACTTGTGTAGAATTGAAATAGAAATTAGGATTGAAGTCTTTTTAGGAATGTTGAAATAGGTTGACTTAAAGAAGAGTTGAAGAGAAAATGTTGTTTGCAGTTTCGAGATTAGCACTCAAATACATACGGAGTAATTAAGGAAGAAAGTAATACAGTGTAGAAAGTTGAAATTAATAGGAAATAAGTTTGTAACTGAGGACAGCCGGATAGGAAATATAGCCTATGTAAATACCAAGTGGATCTATTAGAAAATAAAATGTCCTTCAAGAAACTGTGATGGTATGAGTTACGGATAAAAAAGAATGCGGTAACAGAGGAGAAATTTAGGCGCAGGGTTTCTTAGGTAAACCGATAAGACGACTTACGGTGTTATTACTTAAGACCAAATGGGCATCAGAGGCATGAAATTAACTCGGAGAACAGAAGTAGAATAGCAATACAGTAAGGTAAGGTAAGGGTTATTCTGCCCGAAGGCAGGTCCGAACCTCCGCAGAGGTGTTCCTGAGCCGGAGTTTACGTGCTAAAGGTAAGGGTTATTCTGTGCGAAGGCAGGTCCGAACCTCCGCAGAGGTGTTCCTGAGCCGGAGTTTACGTGCGGTACGGTGGCCAGTTCCTTTCCGCTCCTCCATTCCCTTACCCCCCCCCCCCCAACAGCGCGTGGTAACCCATCCAACTCCTGACCACACCCAATGTTGCTTAACTTCGGAGATCTCACGGGATCCGGTGTTTCAACACGGCTACGGCCGTTGGCATCAATACAGTAAAATGATAGCAAATGCCAGAAAACACCTCACGGTGTGAAATAATGGGCTACACTCCGCGTTACTGCTGAAATATTAACAGCGCCCCTTAGTGCTATTCGAGGACGATTGTAAACGACAACGGTATTCCGCCAATATCCCGCAGAATGGCCGATTGACGTATCTCTTGCTTTCTACCCTAGGAACAACAACGAAATTACAGGAATGATGACGAAAATGGCAATACGTTGCTTCTCTGCGGGCAACCAGAGACTTTGCCATGGTAACTTGTAGGTTCATTGTCGGTCTGTCGGTCACTAAACGCAGAGCATGATACCCGCAGAAAATAGTGACTTTCTCCGTAATTTGAGTAAGCGAAATTATGAATATAACAAAAACTGTTTGCAATCAAGGGACGTTTCACATATAGTCCATGGATTTTACAGAAAATCAAAAGTATAAGAGGGAATGGAAGAAAACTGTTCCGTTTATCCTATAAACACCCCCATCCCGCCACTATTCGGAGACTTTTAAATCACATGCATATCAAAACTTTTCCCGAGATGAGTATAGGCCTACTCCAAATATGATTTTTGATCGAGATCTATCCAGCCATTTCGCCGTGATGGTGGAACAAACGAAAAATAAAAGACACGAAAAATAAAAACCACTGATACGGGCTTAAACCGAACTAAAACAGATAAATATCTGAAAGATTGGCTAAACAAACGAAATTACAGAGAGCGAACCCCCTACAACTTTATATTAATTAAGTAAAGTATTGTTCTCATTTACAGGTGTTCCGCTTTCTGGATTATTCGATGAATGTTGCTTTAATGGCGACCAGATTTTCAGGAATCACTTTCCTATAGAAAAAGCACTTCATATTTTAAAAAATACAAATCCATTTCAGTACAGGTTATGAAGACGTATGGAGTTGTGGAAGCTAAATTATCCCAGAATAGTTTAATATTTTGAAGTGAGATATAATGATTGTGTAAATACCAGTCCACTCTGTGAGCTGACCACAGAGTACAAGTCTTGTAGCTGTCTACTTAAAATTGTAGGGTTCATTAATAATGTTACTAATTTTACGTCTCAATAATTGCAGCTATAAATGATCTTCAGAGACACTAAACTGAGAATTTTGTCCTACAAGAGTTCTTCTACTTACCAGTAGATCTACCGATACGACGTTGACAGGATCAAACCTGCCACGTTGGGGTCAGAAGGCCAGTTCTCTACCGCCTGAGCTAATCATCCCGGGATTGTAGGGATCGAGCACAATTGTCAAAATTCATGAAAATGGTTTTCCCGTAGGTTTTCATTTTCACGCTACAATAATACCGAAACCTATCTTGTCTCAGCGTGTCCGGCTCCATGGCTAAATGATTAGCGTTATAGCGTTTAGTCCAGGGATCCCGGGTTAGGTTCCCTGCCGGATCGGGAATTTCAACATTCATTGGTTAATTTTGATGGCTCGGTGGTTGGGCGTGCGTGTGCCCCCTTCATCATTGGAGTTCTTTACAGGTAGGGCCGCATCCTCATAGACGCGCAGGTCGCCTATACGGCGTCAGATCGTAAAACCTGCACCAGGCCTCTTCGGTTGGAGTGAGATCCATTTCTTCGTATCTGAGAAATACGAAAGGGATATTTATTTCTTTATTTAACCTAGAATTTGAAGAATAAAAGAGAAAGTCCTTGGTTTTTACTCGGCAGTGTTTATTACACTTCTTTAGTACACCTCGCTCAGTCTCCTTAGTATAAAACAATAGGGTGTGACAGACCCTGGTGTTTAAAATCGTTTAAAAGCTACAGTTTGTCTGTGCTTTTTGACATCGTTACAGTCACACTGGACCACGATTATTTCGGTTTCCAACCATGTTGACGTATCCTTGCCCACATGTCCTTCATTCTCTTCTGACCAGGTAATAAGTTTGTTGGTTTGACGTCATCTTCAGGTACCCTCCCATCCTGGATTTTTGTTTAGAGATGCGTCTGTCTAGGACATCTTGTTCCGTTATCCTGCTCATTCTCAGATAGTCAGCCACTGCTTGGTTTCATCTGCGTTTACCTGTTTACCTTTGAGATTCCAAACTTGTGTTTGGATCTGTTTTGTCAGCCTGCTGTCAGACATGACCGAAAAAAGTCAGCCTCCTTTTCCTGATGACGTTTGTTACTTTGACCACCTTGTTACTCAGTTCTTCATTTTTTCTGAGCTTCCAATTTCCTCTTTTTTTAATGGATAACCTATGATATTTTTATCTATTATTGGTTCTAGTCTCTCCATTTCCCTTTTTGAGGTTTTATTTCTCAAGCTCAGTGTTTCTTATACATATAAAATTAAATATTTAAATTATCGCTGTATTAATTATATTTTAATTACAATATGCAATTATTTTCCTGAAAAATTAAGCAAGGTGTTCTCTGACCACTGTTCATTAAGTAAGCTATAATTATTAATTTATTTAACAATATAAACAATAAAAAAAATTCAGTACGGAAATCAATATTGAAAGCCTAGTAAAATAAAGCAGAAATTGGCCTAATTGTATTATAGCAAGCTTAAAAATTTTAGTATCCCACATCATCACAATACACTTTCAGGATCGAGAAGGTGTGGGGGGTGGTGTAAAGTGCGCTTGGACATGACAACTTTCAATTCCTTCGTAACTTTCTGACGTTTCCAAGAACCAATTAGAAACTAAGCTTGTTGACGCCATTTTGCACACCACACAAAAGTTCACTCGCACTCACTAAGCAAACAATATAGTTACTGTTGCACAGAAGAAAGTCACGGATACGGTACACCATAGTCACCAAGACCGTGTCAGCATGATGTGATTCAAATACACGTATGACACTTTCATTAGAACAACAAAATGCACTCTCGCTTTCATAAAAGTCTCACCACTTACAGTTATTTAGTACATATGCGGCAAGCAGAGAAAGAATATCGAGTGTCTTGCAGACCTTGGTGTACCAAGGGAGGTTAAAAAGGAAAGAAGTGAGAGGGGATAATTCTTCCAGCGACGAAGATTCAAATATGGTGATATTATATACTTTGCTACATGTGGCATGTTCACTTCATTGCAGATTACTTAACTTTTAAACTGCAACTTGCCATCCATCACTGGCACAACTTGACCTAAACTTCGGTTCAAGTATCAAGCCGTGGAACCGAGCAAATATTAACTTCACTCTCTCGCAACTTACGAGGGCAGGTCAGGAGTCAACCCGCGTCGAGTCGAGTCTTCAACTTTGTTGTTTAGAGTAGGTATGAGGTACTTCATAATGTTTATCACTACTAACCTTAGTATGACGCTGAAATATATCTGAACCAGAGAAAGTAAAAAAAGGAAGAGAATGTGTCATGAGAACTAATGTTATGGAAGTTTTGTAGTTATCCCGAAGGAAACTGTATTATATTGTTCATTGAGTATGCCGCGACACGCTTTGAAGGATCTCTCATCGTAACATTGCCAGCTGTCATGTTTATATGCACAGGAGGAGGTTTTGAATATATTCTATAAACCTTTAAAACTAATAGCAGTATTCCTGTTGTCGTAATCATGAAATAATAATAATAACAACAATAATAAAACAGACAAGTTCAAATACCAACTCAACGGACTGGATAAAGAGGCAATGGCAAGAGCCAGAAAATTAGATCAGCCCAACAAGCTAACTCAGAACAGGTATAATAAACAGGAAATATCCTACAAGGCCAAAATCCGACATTATAAGTCAGTAATAAAATCGAAAGGACTGTACGCTTCAGAGTGCCTTATCTTAGATTTTTTTAAAGGGGGATCTGCAATAACTCGAGAAGAAGGAAAGGAAGATTCTGAGGAAAATTCTGAGACCACAGAAGTCTATTGATGGGAATCGGAAGAAAAGGAGAAATGATCAGCTCTACAAGTACACTGAAAAGATTACGGACACAATGCGGAAACGAAGGCTCAGTGAGAATGGATGAGAATCAAACGACTCAAAGGACTGACCAAACAGATATTTAGATAAATCAAGTGGTTAAAGTCCACCTACATGTGGGTAGAATAGGTAAAGAGGGATGTGGAAAAACTTGGAGTTACAGTACGGACGATTCGCAATAGAAAATGGTTCAGAAGAGGAGTCGGCTCTCTAAAACCATTTCCGAAGAAGTGAGAAAAATAAGAAGCGAAGGAATTAAAAGGTTCTGGGAAGAGAAGAAAGGTCAAGAAGCCTTAAGTTCTATGTGGTCCATGGTTGGCAAAATTCCGAAAAAAAATATATGTTATTATTTATCATTATTTAATGTCTGTTCTAACTCTTAACGAACTGATGTAGGAAGTTGTTCTTAAAGTAATGATTTAACAAGCTCGAAGCCAACGACATGAAGATGTCACATTAAATCACTCCAAAACTATTGACCTCACTCGTAATCGAACTTGACCAACCAACTGCGTACTCGAACTTGTCGGTCTGAGTGGCTCAGATGGTGCAGGCGCTGGCCTTCTGACCCCCAGCTAGACTACCTTGATCCCGGCTTAGTCCGTTGGTACATGAAGGAGCTGAATTTAGTCAGTCTCGTGTCAGTAGATTTACTGGCACATACAAGAACTCCTGCGGGACTAAATTCCGGCAATTCGGCGTCTCTGAAAACCACAAAAGTAGTTATTGAGAATTAAAATCAGTAACATTATTATTATGGAATAGACATGTAAAAATACGAGTCTGTGTCGTCACAGGGACATTCATGGAAATATCGTCATTTACAGCACAAATTTATTGCATATTTTTCTGTAAACAGATTAATCTGTTCTTTACAACTATCTACAGGTGCATACTGCGATAAACGCCTGAGTTTTTTTTAGACTCTAAGCTTGATGACTTCCAAAGTGATACATGCCATTCAATAATGTATGGAAGAGAATTTATGTCACCTTGAGAAACTTGTTGACCAATCAAATTCCTGGAATGTATGTATAAAATATCATCACCAACTGATCGTAAATTGATTTGTATTACATAATGTATTATGGGTCTCCTCCGTCATACAATACTACAAAATTAGATTTTTCTGTATGGAGCCTCATCAGGCCTTCCTAATTATAACCAACTCGAAACTGTTATAAAATCCAGGAAGTCATTTCAAGTATTGAACAGGAATCTGAAGGTATAAGAAATATGTCAAGTGAGGTGACCATTGTTAGAGGGTTTGTGTTCGTTCTCTCTTGTTCTTATACCTTTACTTTCCTGTCGTTGATTAACTAATAAAAACTGAATCAAAGTGCGCAGTGGTGACTCCAAAGTTCTTTTTTTTACAACTTGCTTTATGTCGCACCGACACAGATAGATCTTATGGCGACGATGGGATAAGAATGGGCTAGGAGTGGGATGGAAGCGGCAGTGGCATTCATTAAGGTACAGTCCAAGCATTTGCCTTGTGTGAAAATGTGAAACAACAAAGAAATCATATTCGGAACTGCCGACAGTGGGGTTCGAACCCACTATCTCCCGGTACAAGCTAACAGTCTCGTGCCCCTAACTGCACGGCCAACTCACCCGTGACTCCTAGGTAACTAAAACAGAGGAAATATGCATTCTTCCCGCAAACCCTCTCACTTTTACTACACCTTCGCCAACTGAAACAGAGAAAAAAATAAGGCAGTCATAGTTTCAGTTTTATTAATAAAGACTGGTAACCTCTAGTCACCAGCTCTGCACACTGAGGGGTTGAAAATCAAGGATGGGGCGATACGTTGGATATCTATGGTCTCTTAAGTGCAAATGCAGTCTCTTTTTTATTGCCGGTATCCTGAGTAGGGAGCTAATCGAGTAACTGAGCGGGTTGGCCGTGCGATTAGGAGCGCGCAGCCGTCAGCTTGTATTCGGGTGATAGTGGGTTCGAACCTCACTGTCGGCAGCACTGAATTTGGTTTTCCGTGATATCCCATTTTCACACTAGCAAAATGCTGAGACTGTACCTTATTTAAGACCACGACCGCTTCCTTCCCACCCCCGTTTTTCTTGTCCCATCGTCGCCATAAGACCTATCTGTGTCGGAGGGACGTAAAGCAACTTAAACGAAAAATAGTGATAATAGAGTAAAAGTAATAGAATTATTGGAACGATTACATTTTTAGTCATTTTTACTTGTAAACGTTATTTTAGGAAATTTGATTTTTAATTGTAATTTACTTCTTGAAACAAATGTTTAATCGTTAACACCCGCTGCAAAGTGCCCATGGAATGGTTTTATTCAAAAGAAATTATCAAAAGCGTTAATCCGTTTATCCCACTGGGAGACGAGACGATCAATTTCAGTTTTATAGAAAGAGGTAGGTCGCTGCTCAGAACTGCACCCACTCTTGCACTTCCTCCTCCGAATGCAACCGACGTCCACAAATGTCTCTCTTCTTCCGTGATTCGTCGTTCTTCCCGGATAAGACCATCAATCCGCCCTATTACATTAGGAGGAATGGCTCGATTGGCTTGTCCTGAGCCCGCATCGTCTTGCAGTGATGTGCGCCCTTCTGGGAATCTCCTATGCCACTCGTGCTCACTCGTCATGGAGATGCAGTATTCCCCACACAGAGCAGACATGCGATGATGAGTTTCGCGTACTGCAGCATCCTCAGCCACCAGAAAACGAACCACACCTGTCTGCTCTTCTTTGCTTGCCTTCATATTTACAGCTGGACGAATACACTATAGACCAGACCACGCACCAACAAGGACATATCCCAGAGTGCATGCACCGGTGCATTGCGCGGCGCAAGGTGCAAAAGACGACGTCGCTATGTTGACAAGAGTGCAGTTCGTCCACTGTCTATTTTGAGCAATAGCTCTGTCTCTCTCTTTCCCTACGCCTGTCTCTCTCGCTCTATCTGTCTCCCCCTTCCTCACTCGCTCTGCAGAGCCGAGTTGAGCCGAGCTTAGCCGAGTCAGCTCGAGACAAAACGCTGGTCCGAACCGAGGCGAGTTGAATCGATGCACGGTGCACAGAACCTCTGTGCCTCGTTTTGCACGCGTGAGATTATGGGCGTTTGAGAGAGCCTGACATAATCCAACAACTGCATGCACCTGTGAATTGTCACTATGCAGTTCTCCTACCTGAGTGACGGCAGTATCGATACGAAACAACAGTGTTGCCACCTTTCGCGCGGAATGTGTGTTATGGCGGTTGTTCGGTTTTCATTTGACTGCCCCTTATACATCGCACGGAAGTAGAAACGGACATATATAAATGATGGTGAACATTATTTTTTCAGTTCTACTACAGTATAACCAACAATTTCGCCTATTCTGGATGATGTAATTTCATAACTTTCCAGGACTTTCAAATACTCTCCAACGATGTTCTCGAATATAAACCTAGGTACTCCAAGTGACCCTGTAGGGCATCTTTTCAGTAATTATTGATGGAAATTATAAGAACTAATTCATTTATTTGCAAAGTAAATGGAAAATAACTTCAAATGCTAAAAGCCATTAACTAAAGTAAAAATGATGGAAAAATAATTTCGCAAGTTCCAAGGTATCATGCTTAGTCTCACCTAAAAATGACAACCTTTTAATGCCCCCATTAGAAAAGCACCGACAGTAAATGAAGTAAGGTTTTTCTTGCAAAATTTTGTATTATTCAAGCCCCCTGCGAAAAAAATATCGTGATTTCTTTAAGACTACCGTCCTGTAAGGTAATTGTAATTTCACTGATTACTCGTTAAAAAGTAATTTATATTCGAAATCGACTAAAACATTTATTAAGTAACTGTAATCAAGCCCCATTATTTGCTTACACTCTTCCCATCACTGACGGTTTCTCGAATCTCATCTTATAGTTTTATGATCTCGTCAGTTAAATAACTCAAGAATGGGTTTTCTTGAATCTTCAAAAATATAATTTAAGATGAAATAAGATACTGATTAGTTGAAATAAATGTCAACGCACGACCTCCTAAATATTATAACGATAGGTCGTGATGAGTGTACAGTACGATCCGTGGCCATAACTTCCGTTTTTCTAAGAATACGAAGGAGAAAATGGAGAGATGTGCGAATTCCAAAAGAACAAAATATTTCACGGAAAGCGATGAGAATTTGCTTGTTGATATCGCTGCAGAATATGAAGGGTGACCCAAAAGACCGTTAACATTTGACGAGGCAATACTCCACGGAATATTGGAGGTAATATTTGACACACATGATTGGCATGACATGGGGTTTTATTGACACGAAAATAAAGTACAGTAAAGCTTTACTAACAGTGCCTTTTTGTGGTAACGTCAGCATGCCGCGATTGCAGGCGTATCTGACGCTCTCTGTAACAACAGCTCCTTTTTATACCGTACAGGGATCTCATGCGGCATCACTGACATGTTGCTGGCCAGGACCATCTGTTGGCCTCTTTGTGTACTCGTTGTTGGCGTCAATAAACCCCATCTCAAGTCAAGCATTCTTGGTCATTTGTACCTAACCTGTTGCTATCCAGCGCCATCTGTTGGTCATTTTGTATACTTTATTTTGTGCCAATAAAACCCCATGTCATGCCAATCATGCGTGTCATTTATTATCTCTCTACTTCCAACATATCAGCAATAAGAGGACGGACCCTACGCATGTCAAAGCGAAAGCCAGTCGGTAGTCCTCGAGATTCTTTATATCATCGTGTAAAATTAATCGAACTGCTAGAGTCAAGACTCCTAAAGAATGTGCACCTTGAATCCGGCTTGTGATCGTGTGAATAATGTGGAATCAGTTTTCTTTTTAGGCGTAGTTGTTGCTTATAGACTGCACTTTATCTCGTGGAGAACAGAGTAAATAAGAGAATATGCTTGGAATCAAATGGAACGCGTCCACTTCAGATTGAAGTGTGGGGACATATGGCTTTATTTGTAATTGTCTGTGGTTCTATTGTCCATTCCAAGCTTATCGCTCTTTATATTTGAATAATGTTATGTTAGTATAGATCCATAAAGTATGACTGAAATGACAGCGATAAAGCCTCTGGTTCAGCGGGGTCCAGGCCCGGTAGGGAATTTTAATATCGTCTGGTTAATTCCTTCGACTCGGGGACTGAGTGTTTGTCCCTATACACTATTCAGTATAAACACAACACAATACAGCACAGCATAACACACTACACTACCACACCCTACAGAAATACGTATTATTTGAATACCGCCCTCTGTCTACAGCATGTCCCAGGAGGAATAGTCGATATTCAGGGATATGACATGAGTGAACATTTGAAGCAAAAACTTCATATGGACACATGACCTATTGGGAATTGCTTACGAGAGAGAACACGTTTAATGTAGATTTGTTTTTGCGATAGTGGCGCGCACGCATGTGTCTTACCCACCCAACGTCTTTGACATTTTATTCTAGCCCAGCCTAACTCGTTGCTTTCAACCTCTTTTCTGGGGTGTACTTCTGCCATTAAACTAGCCTGTTGAAAGCACAGGTTTTCATGATGTGTTTTGGGTGAGGCATTGCGAGGGATTGTATCAGAGAGAAGTATCGGTTAACTGTGTTTGTACACGCGCTGGCTAAAATGTCAAATATCTAGACTAATGAAGAATATGCTGAGTTGGTGTATGTTTATGGCTTCTGTGATGTTATTGGATGTGCTGCTGTCGAGGAATATTGTCGGCACTTTCCGACGCGTCCAAATCCTAATTGTAGTGTTTACCAGAATTTACAGCACATTGCGTGAAACAGGTATTCTTTCATGCTCTCATTTGTATTCTCAACGTGCAGTTCAAGAACCTTTGCAGGAACAGCAACACATTGTTGAAATGGTCAAGCGTAGTCCTACTACCAGCACACGGCGACTTTATTCAAGTGTGAGTGTACCATGAACACGTGTATGGCGAACATTACTTGTGGAAAACCTGTACCATTTTTAAAACGTCAAACAGGTTGGTGGGAAAGGCACACACGTGCGCATCACTGGCCCCAAAACAAATGTGCATTAAATGTGTTCTCTCTCGGAAACCATTCGGAATAGGGCAGGTGTTCATGTGAACCTTTTTGCTTCAAATGATCGTTCCTGTCATATCCCTGAATATTGATTATTCCTCCTGAGACACCTTGTAGATTGGTTCTTAGGAAGGAAATCTGGCTGAAAACTGGGACAAGTCAACGTATGAGTGTGTGTTGGGGGAAGAGAGAGAGAGAGATAGAGAGAGAGAGAGATAGAGAGAGAGAGAGAGAGAGAGAGAGGAGAGGGGGAAATAAAATGGCGTATGGCTTGTAGTGCCGTTAGTGTCCGAAGACAAGTTCGGCTCGCCAGATGCAGGTCTTTCGATTTGACTCCCGTAGGCGACCTGCGCGTCGTGATGAGGTTGAAATGATGAAAACGCCACATATACCCAGCCCTCGTGCCAGATAAATTAACCAAGGATGGTTAAAATTCCTCACACTGCCGGGAATCGAACCCGGGACCCCTGTGACCAAAGGCCAGCACGCAAACCATTTAGCCATGGATCCGGAGAGACAGACAGAGAAAGAGAGAGAGAGAGAGAGAGAGAGAGAGAGAGATTGTACCCACGAATCTCACTAAGACGCAAGTGAATTGTGGTTGTGAAATAAATGCAGAACAAATAGGGTATATACAGGGTGAAGCGTAATTCGCGCACTCGGGCGTCGCAGCGCGACTCCTCACATGCCAGCAATAAAAAAAAATGCCTCTTACAAATTTTCGTCTTGCGAGTATATCCGGTAGAAAACGGACGTTGAAGAGTAGCAATCTGGCAACACTGTAACCATATGTAGGGTATGTACCGCTGTCAACACGTTCTCGTCGTGCTGTACAGTTGGTGCAGTGGGTAGAGTTTTTGGTTGGCATGTAGGACGTCGATGGTTCGATCCTGGGTTGAGGTGCGTATTTTATTTGCTAATTTCCATCTGACATTACCTACCGTAATACAGTAAGACACCGTTTCTGAGGTCACATGTATCCTACATTTACAACATTTTGTAACGCTGAAACAACAAATACCTGGTTAGACTAATAAGAAATAGACAGCTGAAACAAACAGGTTTCACCTCTAGTAGATGAATTGGTGCGAATAAATTCACGCCCACGACGTGGAAAGGGCGCCTTTCAAAGCTGACCAATGAAAACGATTGTTCGTCCATTTCTAGGATCGTAGTATGTAAGTGCAAATGGTTTCTAGAGGACCCAATGCAATCGCTGTTGACGATTAAGATGCCAGATACCATACCACCTGGACTACATTGACGAAATAAAGAACATACGCCTCAACCCAGGATCGACCACTCGACCTCCTGTATGCTAACCCAAAACTCTATCCACTGCACCAACTGTACAGTACATCTAACGTCTGCTGACAGAGGTAGTTAACCTACATGTGGTTACAGAGTTGCCAGATTGCTACTCTTCAACGTCGTTTTTCTGCCGGATGTACTCGCAAGACGAAATTTTGTAAGAGACATTTTTTTATTGCTGGCATGTGAGGAGTCGCGCTGCGACGCCCGAGTGCGCGAATTACGCTTCACCCTGTATACATACGTACAGTCGCTCAATAAAATTAATGAACGCACGGTATTATTTAATTTAATCGCAAGTTCACTTTTTGCTGAAGTAATTGAGCCTATAGATGTGTCTGTTGTGGCAGGTTAACTATACGTTTTTACTAGTTAAAATTAAGTCTGATAAAATGTTCAATGCTAGGAACATACAATAATATTTGCCCATTACAAATTGTAAATTTAATTTTAAGTAATATTATACTAATAAGTGGTTTTCTACTCGAATGACGGAAGGTGGTATCCCTGACGACCCTCATTTGAAATATTATCATGTCGTATTAGGAAGGGAATCCTGCTATAAGCTCTCAAACCAAATGTGTCAACCCCAGAAATAATTACGATTACCTGAAGGAAAAATAATTGTTTTAGTTTAATAAAGGGTCTATATTTTAATTTGACCAATTGTTATGTAAATGCCACCTAAAACGATTCGACAAAATCGGCAGTAGGCCTACGTTTGTAATATGCCAACAAAATTCAATATTATTCTTCCTCTTCTTTTCCTACCGCCTCTTTCCTGCACCTGTGGGTTCGTGGGTGTGAACTGCGTCGCACATGTGGATTTGTCCCTGTTTTACGTCCGGATGCCCTTCCTGACGCCAACCCTCTACGGAGGGATCTAATCACTATCGCGTGTTTCTGTGGTGGTTGGTAGTGTGGTATGTTGTCTGAATATAAAGAGGATAGCAACAAATTAATTCAATTAATTGTATTTAAATATATATTTGTACAGAGATAGAGGGAGGGGGGAGAGCGGAGAGGTTACAAAATTGTATTTGTATACTGATTCGTCTTCTCTCGTCTATAGGTTTCTCATTTGTGGTAACTTGGACCTACTTTATAGCCTATCTTTGAGACAATATCTTCTGCTGGAAGAGGTCTAGAAGTGCCTCTGGCGAGACTGTATTGGCCGTTAGCCGCGGCGCCAGCTAACGTGACAGATGCGGCTGTCATCTTGAAGCGTCTAGTCGCGTCCACCCGCGAGCTGTGCTGCGAGATTAATGGAGACGTCACGTTAAAATGCGTTCCTTGTCAAGTTTCACATGCAAAATGTTTCACTCTGCAGGGCCATATCATGACCCTACGCCAGTGTATACAAAAGCTGACGTTTCAGGCTGACGAGCCATTAGAACTTAACCTCTGTATTCTACCACTTTCTATCTACTGTCTACACGGACAGAAAATGTCTCTGTCACCCTATGATTGATTTAGTATTTTCCATGATACATGTAACCAACACGGGAAGTATAGGCAAACCTTCTCTATAAATGGAGTCCGGAAACAATTTATCCCGTTACACCGTGCTTGTATTGCAATAACCACCATGCCTGCCAGTCAACATGATTTGCCTGAACTACTGTCGAATGCTAGTTTGAAAAAACCCGCGAAAAATATTAACCAATATTAATGATCTTTTTTTTAAAGTTGCTTTACGTCGCACCGACACAGATAGGTCTTATGGCGACGATAGGAGAGGAAATGGCTAGGAGTAGGAAGGAAGCGGCCGTGGCCTTAATTAAGGTACAGCCCCAGCATTTGCCTGGTGTGAAAATGGGAAACCACGGAAAACCATTTTCAGGGCTGCCGATAGTGGGGTTCGAACCATATTAATGGTCAATCGCTAGTAGAATACTCTCATATTTTCGAATTTCGTCATACTTTTGAAAATAGTACTTTCGATAAAATAGCAGTTAGTGTAACATGCCTGAAACCTTGGAAGAATGAAGCTGCAATTGCTCTGAATGGGTAGTATGTTTTGCTCTTCAACAGATTAAATGAAGGTTTTGAGGGGTTGCAATTTACGTCAAGGACACTCTAAAATTTAGCGTTAATATAATTAATAGTAATGAATGAATGAATGAATTTATTGAACTGAACATAACAGGCTTTCGCCCAGTTACAATGTTCCAATAAAATAAACACTCACAGACTATTTATAGCTAGACACTAACTACTTACTACTTAACTACTTCTAAATCTACTTTGTAGCATCCTGCACATGGGCGGATCGCCAGCTCCACATGCAACACACCACCTAACTAAACTAACTACTTTACTACATGAATATATACTAAATCTATCCTAAATCTGTCTGGCCGCGACATCACCCCTGGTGAGGAACTGCTACCACCCTTCCCTGGGATGTCACGACCAGACATGTCTCATGAGGCTCGGAAACCGATACCTCATAGACCCTTTAAGCTGTCAATTTTATTTCCTCACCACTCCTTCCTGTAACAACCCACATGTGTGCGGATTGCCTAGCTCTACATGTAGGCTGTCACACCTATATTTCACTGCCGAGACGGATTCCATAACTCGGCTCATCTTTCACTGTCTCATTGACAACTTACTTCCTCTAACCTAACACTATTCACTACTTTACTCTACTTTACATGTGCAGACGTACCGAATCAACACTTTAGCTTGAGATAGGTCAGGCCTATCCCCGCCTCTTCCAACTCTACTGTACGTCAGCAGCCAAAAACAAATAAACTAACAAAACCAAACTAAAATAAAACCAAAATAAAATAAAACGGGCAGACAAACAACCAACAATCTCATTAGAAGGTAGCCAAAACAAACTAACTAACTACCAAAGAAAATAAAACAGGCAGACAAACAACAATACCTAAGGAACAAGGGAACAAAACTGAACAGATATGAAAAACGAAAATAATACTAAACTTATAATTATTGTCTCCCTTAGTTATTAGTGAGTTAAACTCTATAATGTTCCATATCTGTGAATCAAAGTTGTTTTATGTACATACATGATTACAAAACTTCGTTATTATTAACCCATACAGAGATGATACTTCAGAGATAACTACTCTCCGTATGTTTTCTTCTACTGACTTTAATCAATTTTAAACTTCTTATTCAGTGTACGGGTAACTGGTCGATTTGGAGTCTCCCTCTTCCAACTTCGGTCGTCCGAAGTAGGAGAGCCGAGACTTGGTTCATCCTGAAATACTAGCATGCATTCCTGTATGTGTAGCTTAAGTGTCCCATAATATCCTTTTAACCATGTGTACTCGTGCTGATTACGCTGTTTCATCATTTTTATTTTTTTTCAGCAGCATGTGCCCCTTCCCTCATGCACCAATTTCATTTTTTCTCCCACAAGCTTTTTATAATAAAATTGTGAATAATTTTAATGGTTTCCCTGGCCTTCTCCATTCCCTGTTTATTAATTTGACAAGAGTATAGTACTGAGATTCTCTTTCCATTTTATTTATCTCTTCCGCTTCCAAGTATTTAACCCGTAATGCTCTTGTACGTTCACACTGTCTCAAGAAATGTGCATTTCCGAACTCCTTTTCACACAATAAACATGTATTTGCGACTTCTGTAAATGCCTTATTTTTATAACCTCCCATCAACCACCATATCATTAATATAATTAATAAGGAGTCTGGATATTAAATTCTTGATGTTATCCTGCCAGACTTAACATTTCATTTACTTGCATATATCATCCAAAAAGACCGGTTATTTACGTTATTTCTTGAATGAATGAATGGCTAAATTAATGGATCAATTGAATTTTCAAAGGAAAAAGCATGTTAAATGTTGAGACATTTTAAAAATTTAGATTGATTAATTATACGGAAAACTTATTAAATAATGTTATCTGTCTGTTATTGCTACCCTTAAATATTTTTTTATTAAAATAATTACTGTAAATAATAAAACAAAAGTTTCTCAATTTATAATGCTTTTCCGTTGAAAATTCAAGTGATCCATTAACTTTTCAGGTCAGCATGTAGATCTGTTGAATTTTAAATAGGCCTACTTTTTTGTTTTTGCAGATGTGGTAATGGTACCTTCGAAAGTGAAAATATACGTTGAATGTTTGAAGCCTAGAATGTTTACCATTCAGTTCAATATTTCATGCTGCTATAACTGGGACGTATTTTGCATTCTTCTTCTACTTCTTCCTGTTATTTTTCTTAAGATGCCGTCTCCATACGGAAGTTGGCGATCCACGTAGCTCTGATTTCGACAATGCAACATGAAAAACTTCTTTTGATGTACATCTGCGCCATTTTCGAATATCCTTTAGCCATGAATTTCTCCGTCTATCAACGGACCGTTTCCCTTGTATCTTTCCTTCAATAATTATCTGTAAAGGCCTATTATTATTGTTGTTGTTCTATGTATGTTTATCTCACTGGGGCGGAACTTTTATTTCTGTTATAAGGTATTTAGATTGTCTTTAACTGTGCTACACTTAGTATTAATTGCGGTAGTGTTAACTTTGATTCTATGTACAAATTGGTTTAGTGTAAGAGAAAGCCTAATGGCCTTAACTACGCCAATAAAGACATCTATCTATCCATCTATCTATCTATCTATCTATCTATCTATCTATCTATCTATCTATCTATCCCGCTCGCTCCTCATAATATGCCCTAAGTACTGAGTTTTCCTTTCTTTTGTAGTAAGTAACAGTCCTTTTTGTTTTTCATCCGATGAAGGACCTCGATATTTCACATTTTCAATATCTAAGGTATGCGCAAGAGACGGTGATAGATACATTTGAAAGGCATCTATACGTTTTTCAGTGCTTATATCCGGGGTCCAGCATTCACATCATATAGGAGAATAGGGAATATGCAGCCGAAGATCATTCAGATTCGTAGCTGCAGACTGAGTTCTGATCTTACAAAGAATTTATTCATGGTAATGAATTGTATCCTGTCCTGGTCATATTTAGATTTTATTTCTCGTTTTGTATCACATTGGTCGATCAGCATGGTGCCCAAGTATTTGAAGGAGGACACTTGACTGTTCAGAAAACACCATAATTTTGTTTTGAAATGGTTAACATAAAGGCTAAATTCTTCACTATGCTGAACTAAGCGATTTATCATGGACTGAATGGTGGATAAGTCATCTGCTATGACAACAGTGTCATTCACATACCTTTTGTTGTTACTAACTTGATATATCCTCCAACTGCAATGACTTAGTCGTCGAATTCGGAGAGGAACCCGCTTCAGGGTTTGCAGGACACGATCTATTGTACGATGTATTTTTCGTTACCCCAAGTTCGAGACCTAAAACAGAATTGGTACGAGATTTCAGTAAATTTAACGTAAGTGAATTCAGAGCTGACAAAGATTTACTTCCCTAGGAACATTTACTTCAGTCCAACGACATACATGAAAATGTCTCATTGTTCAATACGTATAATTACTCTCTCTACAGTAAACATACTCTACAGAAGAGAGTGTACATTAAGCGTCAGTCAACCCCGTGGTTTAGCAGAACAATTAAGGATTTGTCAAAGAAACGCGACAAAGCTCGGAAAGAATTCCTGAAAACAAAACTTCCCGATGATAATGAGAATTTTCGAAGTTTACTTAATGTAGTAAGATAAGAGTAATCAGGAACGCCAAAGTCGGGTACACATACAATATCTTCAGTAACAGCAAGAATACACCAGCATCGTGGCGAGTCGCAAGATCCCTTGGAATCGGAATCAGTGCTTCCACAGACATCCAGTTGCCGGTTTCCCCCGATGAATTGAACAATGATTATTCAAATGTGGCACATAACAGAAATCCTAACAAATAAGCAGTGACCGTTAAAGACTATATTTTTTCCACTCACAAACCTAGATAAATTTTACTTTAAGAGTGTATATCTGTAAAGCCTCCGTGGCTCAGACGGCAGCGCGTCGGCCTCTCACCACTGGATACCGTGGTTCAAATCCCGGTCACTCGAAGTGAGATTTGTGCTGGACAAAGCGGAGGCGGGACAGGTTTTTCTCCGGGTACTCCGGTTTTCCCTGTCATCTTTCATTCCAGCAACGCTCTCCATTATCATTTCATAGCATCTATCAGTCATTAATAATCACTTTGGGAGTGGCGACCCCATCGTACTAATAGCCTATATATGATTCATTCATTACATCTCTGACCCAGTCAAGGACTGGAAAACAGGTTGTAGGTTTTCATTTTCATTTTCAGTGTATATCTATCACAAGTTGTCAAAGCAGTTCAATCTATCCGCAAAAATTCCAAGGACCCTGAAAGCATTCCAATCACACACATCTCGAATTGCATCCATATTTTCCTGCCAGCTATTTTACACTTGATTAATTTTTCCTTGCAGAATGGAATCTTTTCTACCCTTTGGAAAAGTGCTAATATGCGTTGAGTACCTAAGAAGAAAGTACCAACATCCTCTAGTGACTTACGCCAATCAACATATTCTGTGCTTTAAGTAAAGCTCTAGGAAAGATAGCCCACTCAGAACTTTGTGACATTTTGAATGACTTAAACAGCCTAAATCCCAACCAATCTGGTTTCAAGAAAGATCAAAGCACAACAACGGGTATCTTAAAAATCACCGACGATATACGATCAACTTTTGACAGACAACAACTCACTGTTTTGTGTTTGTTCGATTTCAGCACTACATCTTTCGACTATGAAAACGACGAATAACTTATAACGAAGTTGAAGTCCATTTTCAAAAATTCTTGCCGTGGACTGAATCATACTTGTCCCCTCTTTCTCAGAAATTTTTTGTTTTTGGTGGTATGTTTTCAGGCTGAAAAGTAGTGATTACTGGCGTATTCCAATGTTTAGTGCTTGGTCCAGTATGCTTCTAGGTACCGTGTCTATTAACGTTATATCCACAATTTTTAAGAATAGTTTTGACCATATGTACGCTGATGCTCTTCAGGCGTACATTCATTTTAGTCCCATTACAGCACATCAGAATGTGGAATATTTCAATGTCATCGTCGGTCTTCGAGAGAGTTGACCGTGCGGTGGGCTCGAACCCCACTGTCGGCAGCCCTGAAGATGGCATTCAGTGGTTTCCATTTCACACCACTGTACATTAATTAAGATCACGGCAGCTTCCTTCTCACTCCTAGCCCTTTCCTATCCCATCGTCGCCAGATGGCCTATCTGTGTTGGTGCGACATAAAGTTAATTGCAAAATGGAGGAGGATATCGTCCGTCTTATTCAGGGGACTCAAAATCATAACCTTCAGTTAAATATTTAAAATACCTAGCTCATATCTGTTGGCCTTAACAAACTACTAAATTCTGGATTTCAATTCTCTTCCGTCATTAAAATTGCTACACTTTGGCGTCCCCAACAGTTATACAGCCAACAACCTAGGATCGAATTTTGACGGAACTTCGTTTTGGTCGGAGCACTCAGCAGCTGTGGTAAAAAATACAATTCCATGGGTACATGTCATAAGTGTAATATTCACTATTAACCTCCAAATACACGTGTCACTTATCGAAGCTCTAATCCAATCATCGACTTTGGGTCAGCTGTGCACAATGATTCATCTGATAAAATGAATATAAAATTTCAGAGAGTTCACAATGTCTGTGTTCGTTGCAATTTGAATGTTAGATGTGATGACTACATTACACCTTTTTATATAAAACTCCAGTACTTCATACTTCGAGAACGTAGGCAGCTCTCCATTGCGCTACATACACACAAAATATTGTATACTAAGATCCAATGTTTCTGTGTAACCTATTCCGATTAATGAACGCCATCCATGACAGAAATAACCGATACACAATATCTACACTTCAGATTACCCTATACCGTACTGCATAGTATCACAGCTGTGTAATACTTTAAATCTTCATCGGTTTACGATTTCTGTCAACATCACGTCTCTCAGAAAATACTTTACGATCTGCTGCCTCGATGAATACAAGTAAAGGAATTAATTAATCAACTAAATGTTTCAAAGGCAGAGCTCATTAATTAATTAATGACGACTGCATTTGGAGAGTAGGTTCGATAAATCTCATTTTCCATAATTAGTATCATTATTTTAATCTGAGTAATTTATTCCCCTGTAAATTGATCACTTAATTCTGGCAGCATTTCAGATAATTGCACTAACTTCTTGTTAATTTTCAGCGTACCACAAAACTTGTTGTCAACATTCTAATTATATCGAAATTCAATAAGCCGTCTTTGAAATACAGATGCCAGTAAAATAAATTTCAAACGATTATCGGACAGGAATAAGTCTGAAACCATAAAATATGGAATGTATTTAAAATAAAAATTTTATGTAAAGATACGCGAGTTTTTCTAAAATATGTAAAACTAAGTACCTCCAATATGGATAAATATGTGAATTCAAGTGTGTCTTAGACAACTTCAAATATCCTAATTATCTATATACAACCAAATATTCACATTAACTAATGTACAAACAAGCGTTTATTTACATAGAAATCCTAGCCGTGGTGATGAGGTTCCCGTACACTTAAATTCTGCAAGGGAAACAGTGTGTGATGTATAAAGTGCATAAGATTTTTATGATAAAATTATAGAGGTGAAGGAGAAAGAAGGAAAGTAATTTTCTGGTCAGTAAATTAGGACATTATCAAAACAGCGGTTTGTGGTAAGGGTTACTCGTGGTTTATGAACCATGGATAATGATGGAGTGGTCCCGAAAGTGGTCCTAAGAGTAGGGTTGCTAGTTGTTATATAGAATACGACTGGACATATCTCACATATTCTGGACCGTGGCCTTCCTTGTGCTCAGGTGATTACAACCGATGCTGGTCCTTATACGGATTAGAGTGGACACACTGACATGGACGATGTGTAAGTTAGGTAGCATACTATGTCCATAAATTTACCGAGCACGCTCAGAACGCTTTTAAAAATGTTGGACCTCTGCGAGTGCCGAGTCTCACTTCCATTTGACAGGCCAGCAACTCCTTGCAAACCACTTGACGAACGGATTTGGAATTCGATTAGGTGTTATCAACATTAACGAAGCTTACTGAAGAATGAAGGGAAAACTGGCTCCGTCAGAACAGAGGTTATGTCTGGATACTTTAGGAGTTCATGATGTTCGTGCAAGGGGAGATAACAAGGAAGACCTTCACTACAAGGTGTCCTTAACAATTGTTACAAGGGAAAAGCGAATACTGAGGAATAATAATAATAATAATAATAATAATAATAATAATAATAATAATAATAATAATAATGGCGTATGGCCTCCGGAGAGGCCTGGTGCGGGTCTTTTCCTCGTAGATGGCCTATAGGCGATCTGCATGTCTGTGAATATGAGGGCCCTACCTAAGATGATTTCTAATGCTGAATACGCCACACACACCCAGCCCCCGAGCCATTGGAGTTAATCAATTAAAGTTAAAATCCCCGACCCGGCCTGGAATCGAACCCGGGACCCTCTGAACCGAAGGCCAGTACGCTGAATATATAGCCAATTAGTCGGACAGAGTGAGGGGTAGAAATGTTAATCAGGAACACCATATCGGACAACATAATAAATCACTAAATAAACAATTCATTAAACTAAACGGCCCTCTGTGGGTGAGAGGCGCAGATGAAGAATTCACTTACGGTATCCTTGCCCATCGTAAGAGGCGACTAAAAGGGGCGACCAAGGGATGAAGAAATTAGAACCATGAAACTACTTGTGATTAGTACCATTACGTTAGGAACACCATGGGTCGACGTTACTTGAGATTAGTACCACCGTGTGAGGAAAACACTGGATCTACGTTACCTAGGAGAAGTACCCTTATGTGAGGAACACCACTGGTCTGGGAATTGCCTGTGAGCAGTACCATCGCGAGTATCCCACCGAGATGGGGGCGGGGGCCGGGCTCTCCGCTACGCGAACGAATGCTCCTGCGAGAAAAGGTGCCGTACGTTGCACCGGAATATGTCTGTTTCTCTGCGTTCAAAATGGGTCTGCGTTACCTATGAGTAGTACCATCATATGAAGAGCACCACGGGTCTACGTTGCGTCCGATTAGTATCACTATGTGAGAAACACCATGGGTCTGCGTTGCTTGAGAGTAGTACAATTATATGAGGAACACCATGGGTCGGTGTCGCCTGTGGGTGGTACCATTGTGATACGCCGTGGGTTTGCATTGCCTATGATTAGTACCACCAGGTGAGTGGCACCAAGAGTATACGTGGCCTGTGATTAGTCCCAGTATGTGGGGAACACCATGGGTCTGCGTTGCTTGCGTGTGGTGCCCTTATGTGAGGAAAAGCATGGGTCCCCGTCACCTGCGAGTGGTGACATACCATGGGTCTGCATTACCTGTGATTAGTACCACTATAGCAGGAACATTATGGTTCTGCTTTACCAGAGATTAGTACTGTTACGAGGGGACGGTAACCTGGATTTTGGATATTTTTATAACAAGTATCATCTCAGAAAAGAAGGCATTGTGAATTGGACCCACAGATTGTTTTGGATTCATAGTCCTTTTTTAATCATTCGTTTTATATTTTAGTCAATGGATACATTTTGAAGTTTTAATTATTATTTCGTTTTGTTGTACCTGATGACTTAGCTGTTAAGGCCCCTTTAAGAAAAATCATCATATCATCTTCATTAAACTGAACGATTTGCGCTTCTTAACGTAACGTGTAATGATCTTAAGGATATACTATGTTTGACAGAAATTGATAAGGATCTATAGTCCTATTAGGTAAAATCAATATTGTTCCTCTTAGGGTATAGCCTCCCATTTGAAGGAAATTCGGAGTCAAATAGATTACTTTACAAAATAGTTTTATTTTCGTGTTTGTACAGGAATATGCTCCTGCTGAAATGTAATATTTGGAGTATATAGGAAGTAATGGCATAAGTCTGAATCCTGAAACGCACACGCTAGGAGAAATAAAGCGCCTCGAAAACCACGGGTCACAATCCAAGGTTTTGTGAGATAATGACGGTTGTACGTTGACGCTTCATCAGTGATGTGTGATTCTGTTCACGTCAGTGATGTGATATTCTGTGCACATTGACACATCGTGTGCTCTATATTTTTGTCAAGTCTGTGCCGTCTTCCCAGTTAGAACTACAAAAGGACTAAATAAACCTTGTCATCTGTAGTTCTTATTAACCACGCTGCCTAATCTCCGCTTTGAACGATGGTGATGTTACATAGTGCAGTACTGTACACTCGAGTCGGTTACAGGAGGAGATAAAATTTATGCCATGTTATTTAGTCCTTGTTCAAAGCTTTTGAACAAAGTACGTCTGCAGTTATCTCGCGAAATGTTGCAATGTGACCCCATGTTTACTGAGAGTGTTTTGCTTCACCTGTTGTGTTCGTTCTAATTTTTCGGCTTCTGTCGTCACTATACATCCTGTATAGCAAAAATAATTAGGGTGATAGTGGGTTAAGATTCAAGAATACGAATTGCTAACATTCTAAACGTATTTTTGTTTTTAAAGTCTCTCCTGTTTCATGGGCAGTTTAGCTGGTAACTGCAATTTAGCCGAACACAATAGAAACATACGTGTCTGATGATACAATGAAACACGCCAGCTGCTACCAATGACTAGCAACATGAATGCTGTAATCATGGCCGGAATATGTTTCCCGGTGTCCACGTTAGAGCGAGTGGCTTAATATTGCTCAACAGCATTAGACCTACAGACATAACGTGTAACCACTGCGACCAGCCACTCACATTCACAGGAAGAGAACTTTATTTATCCGTACAGTGCCCGTAGTTCTCATCTAGGAAGTACTGTTCACAATTGATTTTTGATAATCATTTACACCATCCCAGAATTTCAGGTGATAAAAATGGGAAATTTCGGAACATAATTTCGAGGGTGACTGGCGGAAAATTGAACTATCCCGCATTTATTGATCACTGTGTCCACCCATAAACATTCTAAAGATGATGATGCCATCAATCCGTAGACTGATGCAATTTATCCCACTCCATCCAGTGCTAACCTGCTTATTTCTATGTAACTATTGCAATCTGCATGTACTCCTACCATTGCTGTTACCACCTATATTTCTCAAAAGCTCTCATACCATGTCATGGACATTTCAGGATGGGTATTATCAGTTTATCTTTACTTTTTGTGGTCAAATTTTGTTCAGTCTTTCTTCTTTCGCGAACATTGTATGTCTTTTAATTTATGATACTTCCCAGCCATCTAAATTTTAGCTTTCTGCTATAACACCACATTTCAAAAGTTTCTAATCCCTTTCCTTCTGCGCTACTTATTACTTTCATTTTCATAAAACCCCACGCTCCGCACACATTCTTCAAAGCATACTTCTAATATGCATATGTAGATTTAATGTGAGCCAATTTCTCTTCCTAAAATGACTTTTCTTGCTTATGCTTCTCTGCGTTTTATGTCGTTCTTACTTCTACCATCATTAGTTAATATACTACACATGTAAGTCACTGTATGGATGTATAACGCATTACGTTCCTGTAAATAATGACAAATACATGGGCTAGATTATAATTCTGATTTCGAATTAACCTGTAAACTTTTGTTTATGGAAACATGTTTGACTCTGTAAATGGATGGTCAAAGTCCTGGACTTCGAACCCAGGGATCAAAGTCTGAATTATTGGTTGAATCGATGTATATATTCCAGATGTGCCTCCCAGTGATCCTTACAATAATCGAACAGGGAAACGTTCACACACTCATGATCTCCAAATCAGCACTGTATACTACATCACACGCACCCTGGTTTGGCCATACCTCAGGACTTCTGCCAATACGTAGCTTAATTAGTAAGATCCTAACGTATACTAACTAACTAGTGTTACACCATACAGTCCATTATACAAGGAAATTAATCTAGTCGTAAAATGAAATGGCGTATGGCTTTTAGTGCTGTCAGTGTCCGAGGACAAATTCGGGTCGCCAGGTGCAGGTCATTTGATTTGACACCCTTATGCGACCTGCGCGTTGTGATGAGGATCAAACGATGAGAAGACGACACGCACACCCAGCCCCCGTGCGAGCGAAATTAACCGATGGTGGTTTAAATTCCCGACCCTGCCCGGAATCGAACCCGGGATTTCTATGACCAAAGGCCAGCACGCTAACAATTTAGCCATGGAGCCGGGTATCTAGTCGTAATTTTGTAGGCCATCTGGTACAATTTCTTTATAGATCAAGAATAAAAGAGCTGTAGTTAGAAATTAGTGTCAAAAACTCTTGTAATTTACTTCAGCTTCCTGCTGTTATGTTCTTTTACAACTTCCTACTATCATGTTTTCTAATGCAATCATTCATTAGATCAAAGGCAATTAACATGTGTAAATTACTGAACATTTAATTACTTGTGTATTTCATAAATAATTGTTTAATTAATGCTCTTGTTGTTAATTTAATGTAGATGAAGTGAGTAGGCTAATGTTTGAACGTAAATATCTCCACTTAATCTGTTAGAGATTAGAGAACAATCGGTGTCAAAGGGTTCAAGGTCAACTCGGATTCATGATTACAAGTTTTCCTTCGATCATTAAAACAACATTTCGTTACCACGAAGTCTCTTGTGTGAATTTGACACACAGATTTCTTGTATGTACGTTTTTTTTCTATTTTTTAATAAACAAGCACATCTTAAGTTATTTACTGCCTTCATCTATGATGAATCGAGGTGCATCTAGGAGATGATGGATATTGCAGGACTCAGTGAGAAGACTCTGTAGGTCTATCGATTTGTTGTGTGCTAATACTTGTACTGTCTTATCATACCTCTCATACAGTACCTTCTGCCCCCTTAGCCTCATCATGTTGACCAATTATAACAGACCTTCACTTTCTGAATTGGGTCGATGACCTTAGTTGTTAGGCCTCTTTAAACGACATGCATCATCTTTTTTAATGTCCGACTCGTTGGCTGAACGGTCAGCGTACTGGCCTTCGGTTCAGAGGGTCCCGGGTTCGATTCCCGGCCGGGTCGGGGATTTTATCCTTCATTGGTTAATTCCAATGGCCCGGGGGTTGGGTGTTTGTGCTGTCCCCAACATCCCTGCAACTCACACACCACACATAACACTATCCTCCACCACAATAACACGCAGCTCCATACACATGGCAGATGCCGCCCACCCTCATCGGAGGGTCTGCCTTACAAGGGCTGCACTCGGCTAGAAATAGCCACACGAAATTATTATCTTTTTTAATTCTTAAAAATATCATTAAAATAACGGCATTAACGTTTTTGAGTACGTATATAACAAGTGTCATATCTTCAGAGGAACTCACTCTTGTTGGTACACCAATATGCCAGCAGTACAGGGCTCAGATTATGAACTAATAAGCTCGAAGGCTGAAGACTAAAATAAGGAATGATTGATAGGATCAGTTACTCTCTATGGGGTGGAATGACGCCCTTTGACGAGGAAACAGCTCGTCCATGCCATGGAAATAAGAATGTTGCTATGGACACTGGGACTAACTATATTGACCATGTCAGAAATGATGATGTCGTAGTGGACTTGGTATGGTCCCAGTTGTAAAGAAAGCAAATGAGATTACCTCACATAGCAAATACAAATTCATTCGTAAAAGGAATCAAGTATTCGTGTTATTTTTATTTCGGGTAATTAACACACACATAAACAAAACGTACACACAAATTAATGAGAACTATACCAATGAAAACTGTAAATTACAATACAAATTTTCAGTCTGATAATTGCTAATTGATAAATGAAGTATTCGGAGCAATTATTAAAATTATGAACGATTAGTAGGTTACACTACTTATGAGAGTCAATGCCTCGGTGTTCGGAGCATTTATGAGTTTTGTGATTGCAATGCCTTTATCCAATAAATAAATAAATAAATAAATAAATAAATAAATAAATAAATAAATAAATTACGGTAATTAATTAATTAATCAATATTATTTTGTGGGCGTGCCACCAATTTTACTGATTCTGGAAACGCCAAGGTAGGGGAATTTGAACCGTAGCACTTCTTTTCTACGCCCGTAAATCTACCTATACGTGGCTGGCGTAGAGTATTTGAGAACCTTGTAAATAGCAATACAATGAGCCGGAATCGAACCCACCATTTTGAGCTCAGAAAGCCAGTGCTCATCCAGATTCAGAAACAAAATTCCTTATAACGATCAGCCACTATTACGTCAAGAGTTGTGAACTATTATTTTAAGAAAACTGAAACGGTGTCATATGCACAGTCCGTTTTCACTATGTAGCAACACACAGCGCGCTAACTGTGGTCTTGAAGAGCATGGCCTGTTAGCTCGGACATCCGGCGAGGTCCCAGATGTGGAGATCCTCGAGTATATGTGAAGAGAACAAGCAGATTACGCAAGATTGGGAGCGTAATGCTCTTAAAATGTATTAACGCTGGATGAAGCAATATTGTTCAACCAGGCACGAAGTGAGACAACGCTCTACAAAATACATTCCGAACGACATTTGGATAGGTACTAAAGGAAGTTCGTAAAGTAAATAACAAGTCATTAAAAAAATATATGATGTACGAAACAATAGTGCGTATTTATTTTATAATAATAATAATAATAATAATAATAATAATAATAATAATAAGCAGAAGAAGAAAGGGACCTGGTTCAGTGTGGTACAAGAAGATCTACAAAATGTGGGCATCACACATTATATCTTGGAGTGTAACCCACTTACGAAGGAACTTCAAGACCACGAGAGTTTTCAAGAAAAGCCGAAGCTGAAAGCAAGGAAGACGTGGGCCGAAGAAAGAAAGAAAGAAAGAAAGAAAGAAAGAAAGAAAGAAAGAAAGAAAGAAAGAAAGGAACAATCCCGGCAACGAGTGCGGGAGTACTGGGCAAATATTAAAGGCCAGGAAAGGAGACAGTTGAAATGGCATGGTCCTTAGTTTGCTGAAATGCCAAGAAATATAAATAAACAAACTAATCCCTGTCACGTGTTGCTGTGGCTATGCTGTGGAATGAAAGGAAGAAAATATTGTTTCACAGAAAATCTCTTTTATTGTAAAGCTAGCCGATTGACTAAATTTTTTGTTTATCCGCTGTTTGCATAAACATCAAACGGTTTACCGACTCTGGAGCATGCGACGTAACCCACGAGAGGAGCAACCTCTTCCTATGCCATCCCCCCTGTTCGTAGCATCAATGCGAGAAAATTTTAGCCCGTCGACCGATACCAGTCTTGAGCGCTATGTGTGTAATCATCTAATTCCACGGCTATAATTTTGCTGGCGAGTGGGTTAGGGTGAGAATCTAGTCAATTTCTGGCCTGAGTGTTGGCGGGCGCATGAGCGCTGTGTGAGCTAAGTGGCGCTAGGCACTTGGAAGAGAAAGTAAAATCCGCTAGTGTGTGCGGAGAGATTACGTTGTAAGTACTCGCGGCCTCTTGTACTTTAACCCGTGAGTCTCATAGGAGCCTAAACTATTAATGAGGGGGTTACCAATGAGTGAGGCCCTCCTGCAAATTGTCTTGGCTAGTTTGACCATTCTCACCCTAACAGTGTCTATCTGACACAGTTCGTGGAGGTGGGTGATACGTGTATACCGATCACAACCCGTTATGAGCCGCAGGGCCCGGTTCAGAATGGACTGCAGCCTACGCAGGTGGCAATCGGCGGCCACGTCCCATATAGGACAGGCATACTCAAGTAGCGGCCTAACCATCGTCGTGTACAGGAGGAGCCTGTTTTGTTGCATGAGGCTGGGAACGCAAGGGGTATTGGAAATTAATAATAATAATAATAATGTTATTTGCTTTACGTCCTACTAACTACTCTTTTACGGTTTTCGGAGACGCCGAGGTGCCGGAATTTAGTCCTGCAGGAGTTATTTTATGTGTCAGTATATCTACCGACACGAGGCTGACGTATTTGAGCACCTTCAAATGCCACCGGACTGAGCCAGGATCGAACCTGCCAAGTTGGCTTCAGAAGGCCAGCGCCTTAACCGTCTGAGCCACACAACCCGGCGGTATTGGAAACTGAAGTCGTTTGAATTCGAAGGCAATGTCGGTCGGAATGAGTGGTATTCGTGGAAGTAGTGCGACTTCACATGTATGAGGTCCAATCAGAATTGTTGCTTCAGTTAGATTGTTCATACATTTTTAACTACTAATCGTGTGCCATTGCATAACTTCAGCTGGTTGATGTTCCGGAGTATTATAATTGGCACTCCAATTTTCAAATTGGAACAGATAAATTCATTGGACACACAGTGCGTCATAAAACCAATCTACTAGAAGGAAAGATCTTAGGAAATTCGGAAATAGGTCGACCTAGGAAGCAATTCCTTCAAGTATTGGTGCAAAAATTTGGATGCAGTTCCTACTGTGACATGAAACGACAAGCTGAAGACGGAAGACAATGGTTGAATCGACAAGGCATTGTCTTTAGACATTGATTGGATGGATTGATTGATTGATTGATTGATTTGATTGATTGATTGATTGATTGATTGATTGATTGATTGAATTTTCAAATTCAGAATCCGTGACGGTAATCCACGAACATCGAGAGAATTAAGAAATTACGTTGTAAAATTTACTACTTTACTTCATCACCGAGTCAATGGATTTGTATATCACTCTTTTACCTGCGATTCTGTTTAGAACGGTATGTTCACTTGGCATTTTTGGCTGCTAGATGGCTCTTCCGCTCAACCATGATTGATTTCGATAATTTGTTTCGATGTTTTGGAAAACCATGTCTACTAATTGTTCTTTTCAACTCACGATGTTTCAGAAATTAGATGGGAAGGTGAGTTTTCCTGTTTCTGGATTTGTAAGTTTAGTGCCGTTACCGACCTCGAGTAATTGTCTTGAAAAGATGTCAGTTGTTGGAACGGTTTAAAGCTGAACTCTCATATTTGTTGTTAAGTTTATTTTTTGGCTATGCTCCAAAAAGTTGAATATATCAAGCAGGCGTGCAATTCATCAGCTGGTGTTGAGCGAGGTGTAACTGGAAGCGTTTGCCTGAAGTCACCGGATTGTAAGACCAATGCTCCACCAAATGGAACCTCATTATTTGGCAAGTCTTTCGATGCATAGTCTAATGCTCCCTGTGAGCCATTGTGTCCAGTAAGCAGAGTTCTCATGGATTGGAAATCCTAATATACGCCACACAGCATCATTGCTGCTCATATATCTTCCGATCCGGTATAGAGAAATTGAATCTAAATTACCTCTTGTTGAACTCCAAACACGGCCATATTGCTGCCTTTGTTCACGTATTTACAAATGTATTTTATGAATTTTACAGAATTTTAATACTCAATGTAGGTATGTGCTTTGAGATTTTTCGATAAAGGTGGTGGATATGGAGCAACCCTACGATTATCGACTTCAGTGTCATTTCCTCTCACTTCCCTAGTAACTGCTTTCCCTTTGTATTCTGTACTTCTTCGTCGATATAGTGGCTAACCATCATTGCCAGTAATGTGTTGGAACAACTCTCGAGGATACCATTTAGAGCAATTCCCATCGATCATACACGTTGAATTTGCACTGCTTGCTCCACATGGTCCGTGTATCATGTTCTTGGTCACAAATTCATACAATCATTATCAATTGTGTGATCTGGTATTTCGACAGATATTACTTAAACGATTTCACTTGGAATTATCTTCACTGTACGACATATTAGAATGTGCGAATGTGCTAATCCTCTTCTTTGCCATTCCTCAGAGTACATCCAACATTGTTTCTAGGAAAACATGTACTGAAGAAATCAATTAATATCTTTAGCTATAGTTTGAAAACGCGTGCTGTTATGTCGTGCGATCAGTAGGATTTTATTCTGGGTGTGGTAACTCTTATATTTCATCCCATGCTGGATTATATGTAAATATAATGAAAAGAGCAGCGTTATGCGCATGTTCGTGTATATGTCGCGGACTACCGGAATATGTAGCAGGAAATATGGTGATCTTTCCTTTGTTTCTTATATCACCATCATTAATTAACGCGTCTCTCAATTATATATATCCTTCTGATCTCAGTTTATTATTGATTGAGCCTAATGAATAGCAGTCGTTATGACTCTATTTTCGCATCCATATCAACGATGTGCCGATGGAAGAGCTGACAACATTTCAGAATATGGTTGTCTTCATTTGTACGCACCCTTATCTGATGGGAATAATAATTCAATGAACTAACATTTTCTGTCTGTGTGTTCACCTGTGATCGTGTTTATCATTTTGATGTTGAAATGATAACCATCTTGACCGTGTGGAAATATAATTGGATATTGAAATGGACCGTAGCTCGTATGAATGTGTGCAATTCTTTTTAGTTTCTCATTCCTGCGCTGCAAAACGATATCGCGAGGATGACATTCTTCTCCAACCATGGCAATTGCTATCTCATCAATTGCTGGTGCATTATGTCGTCTATGGTACTAATCACAAGTAGTTTAATGGTTATATTTCAATCATCCCTTGGTCTCCCCATTTAGTCGCATCTTACGGCAAGCAGGGGATACCGTGGGCGTATTCTTCGTTTGCGTCTCCCACCCACATGGCGTATTATTATTATTATTATTATTATTATTATTATCACCATCATCAAGGAAGTGACTGTACGGTGCGGATTAGAGCTGTGAGCTTGTATTGTCATAAGACCTGTCGAGGTCGGTTTTATATATGTAAATATTAGTTATAGCCTTGACCTCGTTATACTATTAATGCTTTTATTAAATGAAAAACTTCAATGAGAGCGCCATCTGGACAAAGCCGTGTGGTCGCTGCTGAACTGCTATGCTTCGTCTCTACTTGCTAAACCTACTGTTGCTGCGTCATCTGTGCGGAACATTCACGCTTGCAATTTATGCCTTCTAGTGGTATTTGAGCTTTGTAAATGCCCTAATAGATTACATAAAGATCATGATTATAATGCTATTGTTTTTTGGTCCCGCTAACTATTTTAACGGATTTCTGAGACACCGAGGTGCCGGAATTTACTCCCCCAAGAGTTCTTTACGTGCCGGTAAATCTACCCACAGAAGGCTGACGTATTTGAGCACTTTCAAATACCACCAGACTGAGCGAGGATCGAACCTGCCAACTTGCGGTCAGAAGGCCAACGCCTCAACCGTCTGAGCCATTCAAATTGGCTACATAAAGATCTAGTTAGACCATAAATCCGAACAGTTTCTCCAAACAAATAAAACATTAAATATTTTGAAATACTTTTTTTTCTAAATTCCTAGATTTATTTGTGGCAGTACTTATTTCGATGTCTCTCAATTACGTAATCAACCGACTCTGCTTTTATTTCACTGCCGGCTGGCAATTATCCAGAAATAATACTATATCGAAACGTTTTGTCTTATAAGCCGACTGTTTCACGCACGCACGCACGTTACAGGAAGCTTCTAATGTACGCGACATTTAAGGAGATTTCTTTGTTTACCTACTGAAGCTCAAAAGACGTGCTGTTCCCGCAGATTTAGCCTCATGTTTATGTATGTATGTGCTATAGACAAGAAATGCGTCATATTTTATTCATGTGTCCCTGTACGATGGTAAAAACTGTCGTAGGTAATGGAGAGATACTACGCCCGCCCGGAGAGAAAAAAGTTACTTAAAATCAGATTCTCAGCTAAGAATGGAACTCATAGATATACCGTTCCCATACCTCCTGTCCATACTGAATCATAAACGAAGTGTCTTGTTTATCGTACGCTGTAATGCTGTAAAAACGATGATGTTTACCATGTAAATTTTCTGTATCTCAATATAGTTCTATTCTCGATTTAAATACTGGCATTTTAGGGTGCTTAAATATGAGATGTGCTTATTGTAAATATGTTTTCCGATAAAATAATAATAATAATAATAATAATAATAATAATAATAATAATCCATCACAGTAGTTTAACAGAATTCTTAGCTGCCGTCCTCGGATGCGTGGGTTCGATTCCCGTAACTACCATTATTTTAAGATTTGCATGAGATGGTACTTGGTGAAAGAGGTAGATGCAGCTTACTTCCATTGGGGATGTGCCTGGAAATAGCTGCACCTCCTCTGGACGAGGATACGAATATACATTCATCATCACCATCATCATCACGCTTGCTAGTAAACACTGTATAGTTGTACATTAAGTTCCAATGGTGAATTTTCTGCACTGGAATCAAGATAGGACCAAGCAGAAGGTACTCATTTTTCCCTTTTGGTAGTAATTTTACGTGACTAACTTGGATAGGTTTTTCGGCGACAAAGAGTACAAAAGCCCTAAGATTGGGAAGACAGTAACAGTGGCGTTAATGAAGGTAATTAAGGTATAATTCCCTGGTGTGAAATTGGAATACCACCAAAAAATCTTCAGGGCTGTCTAAGGTGAGGTTCGAAGTTATCATTCCCGGAAAATCAATTCAGGGCTGTTGACGGTGAGGTTCGAACGCACCTTCTCCCGGGTACAAAATATCAGCTTCGTGACCCGAACAGCGCAGCTAACTTAAAGTCTGATTTGGAAACAAACATGAGCAAATACGTGTCAAACGTGATTTGTATGGAGATGTTCTACTCTTACGGGCAATTACGAAGGTTTTCAGATATTTCCTCTCGTGCCTTTCTGGAATAGTGTAATTTTTTAAAATTCCGTACCCCTGAAATCTTGATTGAACAACAGAAATTAGAATTTATTTCTCTTCTTTAGAAATTACTCGTTTCTTCCCAGGCGAACTGGCACAACTCAGAAACAGCAGTGAGCGGCGAGTGAATAGACAGTGTGTCCGTTGTCAGGTTCTAGTTCCTCTTAAAACAATAATCACCAGCACCAAAATCTTCCCTTTTCCCTCTGATTAGTGTTACGAGAGGATTGTTACTCAGTGTTGCTTCCACTTAAAACAGTAAACACCACCATCACCTGTCCTTGATGGTCTTCACCTCCAAAAATCAGCTCCTCTTGCAGCTTCGACATCTCCATAGCATTATCCTACACTAATTCGTTCACTCGCTGCATGTGCCGTAGTTTCGCTTGTCGCTTGCAGCGTGAGTGCAGCATAAAGGTACATTAGACATATTTGTTTAATAAAGAGCTACGTTCATAATCCACCCAGGGGCTCTAAATTTGGGGGACTGAAGTAGCAACCACAGAAACTCCCTCTGAGTCTAGTATTGCTCCTCGCTTTCATTGTACCTTTTCAACATCTCTTCCTCAACACCATTCTCTTCCGATCCCAGCGGTATTATGTTTACCAGGCCGAGAGCCTATCATTAGTTTCTTTTTGCGATATTCTCATTCCTTTTACCGATGTCTTCATTCTTCTGATGATGGAGTTTTTTTCTTTATGATTATAGTTAGTCCGCCTCTGTGGTGTAGTGGTTAGTGTGATTAGCTGCCACCCCGGAGGCCCGGGTTCGATTCCCGACTCTGCCACGAAATTTGAAAAGTAGTATGAGGGCTGGAACGGGGTCCACTAAGCCTCGGGAGGTCAACTGAGTAGAGGTTGGTTCGATCCCCGCCTCAGCCATCCTGGAAGTAGTTTTTCGTGGTTTCCCACTTCTCCTCCATGCAAATGCCGGGGTGGTATCTAACTTAAGGTCACGGTCGCTTTCTTCTCTCTTACTTGTCTATCCCTTCCCTCCCATCCTCCGCAAGGCGCCTGTTCAGCCGTCTGGGCGAGGTACTGGTCATTCTCACCAGTTGTATCCCCCAACCCAGAGTCTGAAGCTCCAGGACCCTGCCCTTGATGCAGTAGAGGTGGGATCTCTCGATGAGTGCGAGGGAAAAACCGACCCTGAAGGGTAAACAGATAAAGAAGAAAAGAGAAGAAGAAGAAGATTAAAGTTATGGGAGGATCTTTACATAGGCCTAGTCGTACTTCTCCTTCAAAAAAGGATCAGTGTTGGCATATGTCAAAAAACGTAATTAATTTACTAGGAGTATATGGAAACTTCTTTAATTTAAGGGGAATGTACAGAAACTTAGTTAGGAAAACAAAATGCAATTACTGTCTTCATATCACAGGTATTTCAATATGGGGAGCTTATATAACTCATATAAATCTTCCTGTCACATGTCAAGCAATTGCGGAAAAAATGTGTTACTGTGCAATTAGTAATCTATTCATAATCTGTTCTGAAAAATATTATACATTAACCAGGAGACCCTTAGACTTTCGGACCACCGATTTTATTGCTTGTTCGTGTATTAACAGCAGGTATTAGCTATAACGAAATGAAGTAATAAAGCACAACTCTCTACCGCGTAATTTGTAACGGGAAGATTCTCCAGTCAGCCGAAAATGATTTTGAATAACTACATTTATAAACTATGTGAAAAAGAAAATATATGGTAACATAATTATACTTGAAAAGAGAAACAAATTCATTAAAATAGAATCATATGTTTAGTTCTTGAAAGAACATCATCAGATTCTATCAAATCACACTGAAATATATTTAGATATCTACAAATATTTATGTTCCTTTCTATTTAAATCCTTAAAAACTTGAATGTTGGAACTTATCTTAATGAAGTACACACTGCTCTCCACTTCGGTATAAAATGCAAGCTGTTGCTATACCATTACTCTGTCGTTGGCGTGATTCGAGCTGCTCAGTCAATCCGTTGACTTTTCGCCATGCCATGTCCCCCACCCTGACTAGGTCAGTGACACGATTTCTTTTAATTTTTGGTACTTTAATTTTAGTGTTATTATTATTATTATTATTATTATTATTATTATTATTATTATTATTATTATTATTATTATTATTATAGTAAATTAAGTTTAAGCCAGGCTGAGTGGCTCAGACGGTTGAGGCACTGGTCTTCTGACCACTAACTTGGTAGTGGCAGTATTTGAAGGTGCTCAAATACGTCAGCCTCGTGTCGGTAGATTAACTGGCTCCTAAAAACTCCTGCGGGACAATATTCCGGCACTGCGGCGGCTCTGGAAACCTAAAAAGTAGTTACTGGGACGTAAAGCCATTAACATCATTAGTTTTGTTAATCTGGTGTGAAAATGTTTTAATTGCTTCAATATAGGGCGTTGATATTTAATACTGGATATCTGCGTTCATTTAAACCAAGTGACCATTTTATTTATTATAATTGTGATAATCACAGTTATTATGTTTTTTATTATGATCCTAATTAAAATTGTTTTTCATATCTGTATTGGGTTATCTACTGAGTTTTTCAAGAGCTGGCTAGTTTTCTTTTAATGGTCCGTTATGTCATTTTCGTCTGCGTGAATGACTTTTCGTGAAACTGCAGTATATTCGTAGTTTTATTATTCTTATTCTTATTATTGCGTATTTGAGATTAAATTCAAGTTAATAATTTGATAGAGCAGTGTATGAATTGAATTAAAGTGTGCCTTGTATGACATTATTTTTAATGATAAATTATAACCTAATAAAAACGTCTGGAGTGGCCAAGACGTTGTGTAAATTCAGAGAATTCACTACAGATGAGAATATCCTAACCCACATTCCAGCCCTTTAAGTCAGAGTAACCTTTGGGATTCATCAAGTACTAATGCAAAACGTATGGAATGCTGTTCGTAAATTAATTAGTGCGAATAGATGTGAATTTTTGTAACGCTTCCGCTAGACTATCACTGACGAGCTGGCTGTGAGGGTATAATAAGGATACAATTGCTTCATTCAGTTAAAAAAAAAATAGTATTTCCTTGCGTATGGAAGAGGTGCGCTTCATTATTTGATCATTTCTTTATACCTAAAGCTTACTATTGACATGCGGGTATGAATTAAATCGGTGACCCGAACGTCCGAGGATCTCCTTTTATTTATTTTTTATTTATTTTACAATCTGCGTTGCGTCTCACCGACACAGATAGCTCTTATGGTGACGATGGGTTAGGAAAGAACTAGGAGTGGATAGGAAGCAGCTGTGGCCTTATTTAAGGTACAGACCCATTTTCCTGGTGTGAAAATGGGAAACCACGAAAAACCAACTTCAGGACTACCGTCAGTGGGGTTCTAACCCACTATCTCCCGAATGCAAGCTCAGAGCTTCGCGCCCCTAACCGCACGGCCAACTAGCCCGGTGATCTGCTTTAACTAGATGAAATGAGTAGTACGCCTATATTTAATGCAATAGCTTGCCCCACAGAATTGCGGAAATATTGCCTAAAATATATGCCAGATAAACTAACCCTGTGACGACAACTAAATGGTGACGTTATTAATTACTGTCCTAAGCTCAACTACCACTTCGGAACTATCATCCCTGAACACCAATCATAGGAAGAATGGAAGATGTACGTCTCTCCGAATAATGAGATTATTGATTAAAGAAAGGAAAGGGCCTCGCAAGCTTAATACTGCTGGGATTCGAAGAGAACGAGATCTAACCAAGGAAGTACAGGTAGGAAGGATGAAAGTAAGGAACGTGGCATAGGTGGAAACAACAGCAGACTCAACCAATAGCTCCGAGGTCACCAATCCACTCTCCCGTAATCCGAGCCGCTGAGTTTCTACTTGTAGTTGTCTCTTTAGACAAGCATGGGATACCGTAGACGTATTGTGCAATACAGCTGTTGGAGAACCTCATGGTCAGCGTGACGAATTACCCAGCCATATAACTTCGATTTCGAGATTGGGGCCTAAAATACATATCTACCAAAACTTTGGGGAGTAACTGGAACCAGAAGAAGCATAAAAATAGTTGTGTTCCGCAGAGTTAGTTATTAAATTCGAGGTAAGAATGAAGACACGATACTTGTCAGTCACAATGATGAAAGATATCGGTTTCGTCGGATTTCAGTGCGTTTATACATGGCGCAGGTATTGACTTGATGGAGTAAGGAGACGAGATGCTCGACTATAGAAGGATAAGCTTGAGTGGAGCTTTTAATGTCGGAAAGATCATAATATGAAGATAAAAGTTGGAATTCAAGGGGACAGACTGGGGTAAATATTCATTTATAGGACGTGGAGTAAGGGATCAGAATAAAATATCACGAGAAATATTCGATAAATTTCAAAGTTTTTTGAAAAATATTTCAGAAAAATGTAGGTAAACATTTGATAGGGAATCTGCCACCTGGGCGACAGTTCTTAAAGCATATCACTGATGATTGCTTGATACGTCAAGGATTAAAATATCGAAGTCGTGGATAATTTCTTAGAGAGTTCATTGCCTGTTCCGGGACGGAGAAGACTGAAGACTTGCCGACAGTAGCGAGGTAATCTGAGAAGAGCATTTCGTAGCCGCTGTTGGCTTAGTGGGATCGGATCAAAAAGGGAGTGGGAGTACTATCCACCAGACTAATAATCCATCTATAGAACAGAGACTCCACTGTGAACAATGGGGAGGCTTTACTGTGTATGAAGAATGACGTTGTTAGTTATATGTGTGTTATTTATTAACGACGATAATTAAAATTCCACGCAGTTTACGTCCCTTCGACCATTACGGTTGTTAACAGACGCGTAAATTCAGACATGTCGGAATTTTATGTTTTAACATGCCATTTAAAGATATGTATATAATCATTCTATACTGATGTTTTTCACGTGTTCGAACCCTACTGTCGGCAGCCCTGAAATGGTTTTCCGTGATTTCCCATTTCCTCACCAGGCAAAAGCTGGAGATATACCTTAATTTAGGCCTCGGCCGCTTCCTTCACACCCCTAGACTTTTCCTATCCCATCGTCGCCATAAGACCTATCTCTTTTGTTGCGACGTAACGGGTTTTTTAAAGTGTTTCTCACTTTTAGTTTATAAATGCTTGTGAGAAGCTCCTCCATTCTACAAATCTACCAGCAGTGTGCCCTCGCTTAGTTCAAAGCCTCAGATTATAATTTGTTAAGAATGAAGCCATACTTTTCCAGTGCCGACTCACTTAGTAAAACTTGTAAGCGTTTCAGTCCGTCCACTATGGATATAACACTAATAAAACTATAAAATACCTGTAAAAATGAACAATTATTAGTGGAATGACATGCTTCGTTACTAGAACATCTTAGTATTCTAATAAATTCTATCATTTCTCACATACAGTCATCTGTTTGGTCATCATCAGGATGGCTGCTTAGATTCCCACATAACACCAATGAGTGGTTTTAAGGAAACTGATGGTGGCACCAGAAAGGTGAAGTAGTTTGCCATCAATTTCCTCACTCAACCAAAAAATACCATTGCAGCATAAATGACCCTGTGAGAAAAAATTCATAGCAACCAGACTAATCGGTCGTGCTAGCATTAGTAGCACTAGCTATACTTCAGAGGCTTCCATTCGGACACAACTATAGAATGAGACAGATTTCAGTGGAAACCACATTTTTCTCTAGTCTGTACCAAGAGATAGATGCAAACTACTGAATCCATTAAAAACATAGCAACAGGTATTAAGCCTATATATGCAGAGTGTCCTGGGAGGAACGGTCAGTATTCAGGATAATTTGAAACAAAAACTTCATATTGAAATATGCCTTATTCTGAGTGGTTTTCGAGATAGGAACACATTTAATATACATTTGTTGTTGGGCTAGTGACCGCTTTGATACATTGAAATGGTTACACGTTTTCCACGTGTAATATTCGTCATACACTTGTTCGTATTCGTATAACAGTGGCATAATTCTACGAAGATGTCATAGTCATGGGCGACTTTAATACTGACTTGTTAAAACAAACCAGTGAATCGGATAAGTAGCGTCATATATTCCATGCTCTGAACATGGAAATCCTACCACTTAACGCTATGAACCACGTCTACTACCCTGATCACTCGACTCACACATTAATTGACCTTATAATTGGAAATTAACCCCAGAAAGTCATTAAGCACAGACAGATCCCAGCTCCTGGGATTTTAACTCACGACTTATTATACTTACGTTACTTTATCCGTGGACCAAGTATAAAGCACGCTACGTTATTTTAAGAGACATAAAACATATTGAATTAGATGACCTACGTAAGTACTCATATAACTTACCGTGGGATGACATACGTTATCTTCAGGACATTGACTCAAAAGTTAACAGATTCAACTCTTTAGTGCTGAACTTGTATGACAAACATGCTCCGGAGAGGCAGGTAAGATTTACCCGAGATAAGATCTGCTATGGCCAGCCGTGACGGTTGGTACAGACAATTCAGACGAACACGTGACAAAGATAACTTTGAACAATACAGGAAACTGAGACATAAAGTTAAACAACTAATTAGAAACATCAAATGCCACTACTTTCAACAGTTAGCGGGAAATAATAATTTAAACCAAACATGGAAGAAGCTACCACCTTTGGGCATAGGCAAAACCGTAGAAGAGCACATTCCCACCATATCTCTAGATACGTTAAATGATTACTTTTCTCAGCCTTAAGTCGGACCAGTTCCATTACCGGCTAATCCCGCAAATTCAACATGCCGTTCCGAACGCGACCAGTTCTCTTTCCACGCCGTTAGCGCCAATGATGTTAAACGTGTGCTGTACTCTATTACTTCCGATGCGACAGGTAATGACGGTATCTCGATTAAATTAATTAAATACATCATTGGGGCTGTACTGCCAATACTGACTCACATATTCAACTACTGCCTGACCAATGGTGCATTCCCTAATCTTTGGAAAGACGTACTAATAAGGCCAATCCCGAAAACCCCTACCTTAGATTCTCCATCAGATTACCGTCCTGTGTCCATCCTACCACCCCTCGCAAAAGCACTCGAACGTCTGATTCATGCACAAATCACTGTATACCTGACCCAGAATTCCCTCCTTGACCCTTTTCAATCCGGCTTTAAAAAGGACATAGTACAGCGACAGCATTACTGCGGGTTACGGACGATATCAGACATGCAATAGACCAACGATATGTGACTGTAGCAACACTACTGGACCTAAGCAGCGCCTTTGACACAGTTAGCCCTGGGTTACTACTGCTAAATTTCCGTAGCCTCAACTTTAATGAGACATCTCTTAAATGTTTTAGCTCCTATCTTACTGACCGTCGGCAAAGAGTATCAGTGGAAACAATGTACTCAGGATGGCATAACAAGTCAATAGGGTGTCCCGCAGGAGTCGGTTTTTGGCCCACTTTTAATTGTTGTTAGTGTAAACGACATAGGGGACGCATTGAAATATAGCAAGTACCATATCTATCCAGATGATCTTCAGATATATTATCACTCATATCCACAACATTGACAGAGTATATTTTGACTTACGACGACTGAATGACTATGCGAAAAATAACAGCTTGTTAATAAATCCTAACAAAACTCAGACTATTATATTTGGTACCAAAAGAACCCTTAAATTGTTAAAAAGTAGATATGTACCTCCAATTATTTTAAATAATACTGTCGTGCCCTATTCTACGTCAGTAAGAAACTTAGGTGTTATAATGACTGAGACACTAAACTGGACTGAACAAGTGACGAGTACATGGCGTAATGTGCAGAAATCTCTTTTTCGTCTCGAACGCTACTCTTCCATATTTCCAAAACATCTTAAAATACAACTGGTAAAATCCCTAATCTTACCAATTCTAGACTACTGCGACACTGTACTTACGGACATAACTCAAGACAGTAACAAGATGCTCGAACGGAGTTTAAACACCTGTATTCGATTTATATTGAAGCTGCGATATGATTCTCATATTTCAACTTATTATAGGGAGTTGTCATGGCTTCGTGTTCATGAGCGTCGCAGTCTCCATATGTTGTCCCTTCTGTATGGAGTTCTAAACTCAGGTGTGCCGAATTATATCTTATCAAATTTTAATTACCTCCCCTCCTATCATAAACACGATACACGATCTGGCTCCTGTTTAACAATATCTCTGTTACTCCCGGACTTACAACCGCTCCTTTGTAGTCACTGCCGCTAGGCTGTGGAATACCCTCCCTGCTACCATTAGGGATTTACGTTCTCGTAGGAAATTTAGGATCGATTGCGAAATCACTTGCCGAATACCTCTAGCTGATTTGTTCGATATGCGTAATTGCGTAATTGCGTTAATGAGCTTATTTTCATAAAAATTAGAAATGTATTTGCTAGTTATAGGTTTTTTTTTACTGTGTTTCCTTCTTTTATTGTTACTAGTAATAGTTTTAAAATTATTGTCATGTTCATTTATATTATGTTGTACATTCTTTAATTATTTCTTTTATTACTTTCTATTAGTATTATATTGCTTTTAAAATAATTTGTTGTATTTAAAAATATGTATGTTAATTATTTTAAATGTTGTGGTTAAGTGTAAGAGAGGGCCTTGAGCCCTAACTTCACCACGAATAAAGACGACTTACTTACTTACTTACTTACTTACTTACTTACAATTCTCGTACTCCTCACAGAAATTCATTGCTGGCACATATCAGAGAGACTAGAATTAAATCATCTTTCTAAAGAAATGTCCATGTTAAACTACACTGCTAATCTCATTTTGCTGATGCACTTGCGGGGGGCGATTTCGTTTAGCTTAGCATGTCCATGACAGTGTTAAATTACACATCTTTTGCTATTTGCTTGACGTCGCACCGACACGGATAGGTCTTATGGCGACGATGGGATAGGGAAGGCCTAGGAGTGAAAAGAAAGCGGCCGTGGCCTTAATTAAGGTACAGCCCCAGCATGTGCCTTATGTGAAAATGGGAAACCACGGAAAACCATCTTTAGGGCTGCTGACAGTGGAATTCGAACCCACTATCTCCGGGATTCAAGCTCACAGCTGCGTGACTCTAACCGTACAGCCAACTCAGCCGATAAGTTACACATCGACCTCGGATATAAGGTATGATGATCCTCATATTTTCTTCTTCTTTCTAGTTACAGCTGTTTCATTTCCTTTTCCTTTGTGTTCAACGTTAACTTATTTATTTCTCGTATGGCTTTTATTGCCGGGTGTGTCCAAAGACATGTTTTGCACGCCTGGTGAGGGTCTTTCTATTTGACTCCCATGCGTGTCTGGATGTGCGATGTTGATGACAACGAGGTAGGGCGAAGGTGAAACGTGGTGTTGGCACATAGTTTACTCCTAGAATAACAGCACGGGGTCTGCTCCAGGCTTAAAATCTTCATCCGCGGACGAATCACCATCAACGGTGTCATATTATGTCATTCCATGTGAACACTGCGTAGAGGTTTAGAACTGAATCCAGACTTATGGCACGCGATCTAGTGATTCAGAATTGTATACCACCATCTCTCCTATCCTTCCGGCCAACATTCTGATGGAGATATTTTCCACTAAAGAGACTCGCGCTAGGTTATAAATGTGTCAGACAATATAGATGCCTTAGTAATCGTAACCACAAGCAAAGTATTCTGTAACTTAGATTTTTATTGCCATCAGTGGTGAGCACCCTCTGACGTGGAAACGTTTTCCAGTCCTCATGGTTAAGAATTAACTGTGGATAGAGGTGTTCCTTGCTGTGATTATTTTTATAAGCTGCAACAACGGATGGTCTTTTCTCTTGTTATACTAACTTCGTGTGGCTATTTCTAGCCGAGTTCAGCCCTTGTAAGGCAGACCCCCCGATGAGGGTGGCAGGCATCTGCCATGAGTGGGTAACTGCGTGTTATTGTGGTGTAGGATAGTGTTATGTGTGGTGTGTGAGTTGCAGGGATGTTGGAGCAGCACAAACATCCAGCTCCCGAGCCAATGGAATTAACCAATGAAGGTTAAAATCACCGACCCGGCGGGAATCGAACCCGGGACCCTCTGGACCAAAGGCCAGCACGCTAACTAGTTAGCAATGGAGACGGATTTCTCTTGTTGATCAGGAAGATAATGATCGATATCGAAATGAGGAGTAAAACGGAAGGAACGATTACACGAGTAATAAAGGGAAAGATTGATAAACATGGGATGTTGAAATCCTTGGGATTCAATACCTAATATATCCGAGCCAGGAGAAAATAATATATGATGGCCTACGATATCCTAAGCCCCTGAAACTTATCAAAAATCACATTGCACTGACTGGCTGTTTTTGTTGGTTGACGTGTGCTCTGTTTTTGAATGTCACCTCCCTCCTCTAGACGTCATTCCTGCTGTAATTAAGAAATCTAACCTTCAACAATAGTTAAAAATAAAATTCAACACCCTTCAATTGTTGTTTCACAAGGATTTTTCATTTGCTTCCTCGAAAGAAACTAAGATTTCCTTATTACTATCTACGTATATGATTAGCATCGTAGTACGACCAGACTAAGAAAGTATCCTCCCAGCTGCCTTGAAAGATATCGGGGATACTTCACTTTTTACCGAGTCCACAGTTATTTTATTCCACTTGGATGAACTAGGGTGTATAACACTTTACGAAATATCTTGTTCATTGTGCGTTCTGTTGCAGAGTTTGGTATAATAGTTTCTTTCCTTCGTTTAAAATAAATAAATAAATAAATAAATAAATAAATAAATAAATAAATAAATAAATAAATAAATAAATAAATAAATAAATCTTTCGCTTCTTGTCCTTTGTCATTGATAGAGTAACATAAATATTACTTTTGCTAATAAGTAGATGCGGTGCTAATCGGAAGAAATATAAAAATAGTATTTTTATGCATTCGTTTGATAATGTACTTGTTTGTTAATTTTCTGTGCAGGATCAATAATTAATAAAATTGATTAAAACTGTAACTCTAATGTGATTATGTACAATAGGGTTCAAACTGTTTGGATATTCAATAAATAATATATACTTATTTATTAAGTTTAATTACTAAATTATTTGTTTATGTCTGTATTAATTTACATTTCATTTACATATATATAGTACTATGTCCGGCTCCATGGCTAAATGGTTAGCGTGCTGGCCTTTGGTCACAGGGGTCCTGGGTTCGATTCCCGGCAGGGTCGGGAATTTTAACCTTAATTGGTTAATTTCGCTGGCACGGGGGCTGGGTATATGTGTCGTCTTCATCATCATTTCATCCTCATCACGACGCGCAGGTCATCTACGAGTGACATGTTCTCGGACACTCCCGGCACTAAAAGCCATACGCCATTTCATTTCATATAGTACTATTTCTTTATTTATATTACTGCACGGTGTAACATATTAGAGAAAGAAGACTCTCTTTCGAATAGGGAGGAATGACTTAAGGTTATATATATGTTGAAAGTAATCCAATATCGGACTACAGATGTAATTACAGGAAATAACTCCTATACCTGGGAAATAAAATTTCCTCCATCTTGTGCAATAAAAACCTCACATCAACCGGTTGCATGTACATAATGTTATTTCCTGTGGAAGTGGAATACTGAACTTTATCATATTAAGTTAGGCTTATTTGGTTATCGAGTTCTACTTTCGCTTTCATTCTTCAGGCAATATTCTCACATGTGTTTACTGAACTCTCGAGGTGGTTAGCTGACGGCAGTACGTAAATTATTCTGAACTTATTGAGAGTGAATTTTACACGTTGAATATTTTGACAATTGTATTCAAATAAGCACGCATGAACTACTTGAAGATCAGAAGTTCAAACCCATCCTAACACTGCGATTTCTCCTTGCTATATACATAGACCCGCCTTTGCTGGCAGGACCTTGTGTTTACAGTGCACTATGTCTTCTGGTATAGGCTAGAGCAATTTTGTTACTTTCACAGATCTGTCTCTGTCTTATCCTTGGCTTTGACAATGTGAAAGTGACTGAGGTATGAGCAATGCTAGTAATGCCAATCGTTATGCAGCCAGTCCCTGCTATGAATGGTGTGAAAATGTTGCTCATAGGGTCGGTTGGTGTATGTATTTCAGTGGGCTTGGCAGACTGATATGTAACAGCAACTCTGGCTCGGTGAGGAAAGCAACGGGAAACTACTTCACTCCTCATTTCCCTAGTACGCCTCTTCAGTGATGTCTAGGCCATCTTCACAGCTGATGGCAGAGCTGTTGAGGATCCCACCAGCGGCATCGCTGACGGGCTGAACATACATACATACCCGTAGATGGACAAAAAACTTTCTACAGCAACCGAACAGATAAATAATTTTTACGCGATTGCCGTTCTAACAGTAACATTGGCGAGCACATTACAGTGCATTTTGCGATGTACGGGAACGATTCAATAAATACAATAACAGAAAATCTAATTATGAAAATAGGGAACTCGTAACTTCTAAGTATACGTGTAACATATGGAACGAACTTTCGTAATAAGTGTTTTAAACAGTCCTCGAAATGCATAATAATATATTTTAACGGTTTAACAGGCACCTTTCTCGGCGTAGAGATAATTGAAATCGAAAACCTTGAAACATGTCTGTTCGCCTAATTTCTTTGTTGTTTCCAATCAGCTTACACCTAAATATTTCTTGGATGTTCCCTGGCAATGGACAGTAGTCTGTGCGAGGTTAGAACAAAACCGTCAAGCACCTCTGAAACTGAGTGGGGTAGCAAACTCACGTGACGGATTGACTGAGTTCGACCCGGTGTAATAGTGCAATAATATGAAACTTACAGTCATCCTCTACAACAGTTTCTGGTGTTGACGTTGACTTCATTAGCGGGAATATGATCATAATAATCACTTCAGTGTTCGACAATTATTTCCTCCAGGACCGTCGTCATACAACTGAATTCCGGACAGTATGACTGATTTGAGGTGCAGTCTATGACTATGAAAGTGGTATTGTACGTGCTCTGGTTCGGTGGGGAATTAGAATGAAATAGTGAGAATATAAATTTGAGGGGTGTGGGTTACCTAGCATATATTGAACCACATGCATACATAAGTCCCTAATTAAGCAGAAGGGATGAGGAATAAAAACCTTACGGTAGTTTAACGCATAGAATATCCAGCGTAACATTGGAAATATTGCAAGCAAGGTATGTCCTGTTCGCATATGACGATTCTAAACCACAACTTGTTTCGACCGAAAATTGCAACGATTTTTTTTTTTTTGCTAGGGGCTTTACGTCGCACCGACACAGATAGGTCTTATGGCGACGATGGGATAGGAAAGGCCTAGGAGTTGGAAGGAAGCGGCCGTGGCCTTAATTATGGTACAGCCCCAGCATTTGCCTGGGGTGAAAATGGGAAACCACGGAAAACCATCTTCAGGGCTGCCGTTAGTGGGATTCGAACCTACTATCTCCCGGATGCAAGCTCACAGCCGCGCGCCTCTACACGCACGGCCAACTCGCCCGGTGCAACAAATTAGATCCAAACTTAATCATGTTGTGACATTGCAGTGTCATCAACCGTCCGACTCGTTGGCTGAACGGTCAGCGTACTGGCCTTCGGTTCAGAGGGTCCCGGGTTCGATTCTCGGCCGGATCGGGGATTTTAACCTTAATTGGTTAATTCCAATGGCACGGGGGCTGGGTGTATGTGCTGCTGGGTGTATGTGCTGTCTTCATCATTATTTCATCCTCATCACGACGCGCAGGTCGCCTACGGGAGTTGTTAGGAATGTATCTTCGAACACCATATTTATTAACATTCAACTGTTTGATATATGTACCAACACAAATATTTACAAGAAAAGGTAAAAATTTCCCAAACATACCGGCCACCAAAAGGCACTGGCCTTTTAAGAAGGGAAGAAGAAAGATAATTCACTTCAGGAATAAACACATAACACAGATAGTCAGGGAGTTCATAAATGTATAAATCACATCACTGAGTAACTCGAAACTTTTAGTATTCTTTCTCATTCTCAGGCAAAACACACAACTTCTTGATGGGTCGTTTTATGATACCGGAGTTTGTTCTCACAGTGGCGACCCGTACGAGGTTGTCTTCACCAGGATGAACAGACTCTATTATGCCCATTCGCCATTGCAGAGGTTGTAGGTTGTCATCTTTGATGAACACGAGATCTCCAATTCGAAGATTAGGATGTTTCTCAGTCCACTTGTGGCGCTGCTGCAGAGTGTTAATATATTCCTTATGCCATTGTTTCCAGAAGTCCTGGGTCATCTTTTGAAGATGTTGCCATCTGGAAAGTCTGTTTATGGAACAGTGAACAAGGTCATGATCAGGAAGTGCAGTAATTTGTTCCCCAATTAGGAAATGAGATGGGGTTAAACAAGATAAGTCTGTAGGATCATCGCTGAGTCTTGTTAGAGGACGAGAATTCAAGCAGGCCTCTATTTGGGAAGAAAGGGTAGTTAGTTCTTCAAAGGTAAGCACCGTGCTACCCATAGTTCTTCGCAGATGGTACTTGAAAGATTTCACCATGGACTCCCAAACTCCGCCGAAATGCGGTGCTGATGGAGGGATGAAATGCCAGGCGATCCCCTTTGTGGTTGCAGCTTCGACAATATTTCTGTTTTGATCAGAATCTTGGAGAAATTCTTGCAGTTCTTTCAGCTCCTTTGCAGCACCAACGAAGTTAGTGCCATTGTCGCTATAGATATTTGATGGACATCCTCTGCGTGACGTGAAACGTCGCAGTGCGGCCATGAATGCATCCGTTGTAAGGTCTGAGACAACTTCCAAATGTACAGCTCTTGTGGCAAGGCAAGTGAAGATGGCGGCGTAGGCCTTGCCCATTCGTTTGCTTCTCAGTGTTCCAATTCTTATAAGAAATGGACCAGCATAGTCTACCCCCACGTTCAGGAATGGTCTTGCAGGGGTGATTCTTTCTTTGGGAAGATTTCCCATCTTCTGTTGATTTGTTGTCAATTTTAATTTGTAGCATGGCAAGCATGAATGAATGCACCCTTTAACGACTTGTCGAATTCTTGAAATCCAATATCTCCCACGTAATGATGATATCAGAAGTTGGGGTCCAGCGTGGAGTAATCTTTGATGTTCACTTAAAATAATAAGTTTCGTGAGGTGATGCTTGGGAGGTAATATAAGTTGATGTTTAGCTTCGTAAGAGATGGATGATGCATTGTACAGTCTTCCACCAACACGAAGAAAGCCATGTTGGTCCAGAGTCGGGCTTAAATTCCTAATTTTGCTAGCTGAGTGAATGTTCTTTCCTTGCTCGAGGCAATGAATTTCTTCGCGATAGGATATTGCTTGAACAATCTTGATACATACATTGAGGGCATTACTTATTTCTTGAGGCCTTAACGGGGACATGTCGCGATCATCGGGGTTTCTCCTGCAGTTTGAAGCAAATCTGAGGCAATAGCTAATCGTCCTGAGTAGTCGGTTTAACGAAGAGAATGTGTTTAGAAATGAGTCGTTATGTTGCACAATAACAAGTGAAGTTAATACTCTTTTGTCTGGTATCTTGTTAGGGTCGGAGATAGTTTCTTGTTTCGGCCAAGCTGAGGGGTCTAAGCATAGCCAGGCTGGACCGTGCCACCACAGCATGTTGTTCTTCATGTCTGTTGGTTCAATGCCTCGCGAGACAAGATCTGCTGGGTTATCCTGTGATTTAACATGAGACCAGTGATTCGAGGGAGCAATTTCTTGAATTTCTGCAACCCTATTTGCTACGAAAGTCTTCCATTTAGTGGGGCACGCATTTAACCATGCTAGTACAATTGTCGAGTCAGTCCAAAGCTGTATCTTAGTGAATGGCAGTTGTAGAGAGGCAAGTGTTTTCTTCAGGAGATGGGAGAGCAGTAAGGCACCACACAATTCTAGTCGGGGAATTGAGACTTGCTTTAAAGGTGCGACTCTCGATTTTGCGCATAACAATCTGATAAGAACGTCACCATTGTTGTTCACAGACCTCACGTAAATACAGGCGCCATAAGCGTGATGTGAAGCATCGCAGAAACCATGGATGTCTATGGACTTGATTTTCCCTTCAGCGAGAACACACCTTGGGACCTTGATGCTATTAAGCGTGGGGATCTGATCATATAATTTCAACCAAATATCAAGTAAGTTTACTGTTAAAGGGTCATCCCATCCTGACCTTTCCTGCCAGAGACGTTGCATGAAAACCTTGAAGCTGATTACTACAGGGCTTATAAATCCAAGTGGGTCGAAAATTGAGGATATCGTTGAGAGCACCATTCTCTTTGTGAACGTCGTATCACCCATTAATTCTTGAAAATTTGCGTTACAGTTTATTTGAAACTTGTCCGTGGATGGATGCCAAGTCAACCCTAATGTCTTTACCATGTCACTAACGTTGTCAGTTAACGAGTGCTTAGTTTCTCGTAAGCTTTCTGGGATGGAGTTCAGTAATTCAGGGCTATTGGAACACCATTTTCGCAAAGGAAACCCTGCACGACTGAGAAGCTGTTGTAACTCGATTCGCAGCTCCAAGGCTTCTTCTAAAGTATCTGCTCCAGAAAGACAGTCATCAACATAGAAGTCACGTTTGAGGATCGCGGCCGCTCTCGGGAATTCGGACGCTTCTTCAAGTGCTAATTGCTGGAGACATCTTGTGGACAGGAACGATGCTGCAGACGTGCCATATGTGACAGTGTTAAGAGCATAAGGTTTTAGATTATCTTGAGGATGTTCTCTCCATAGGATGCACTGTAAGTGTCGATGTTTAGGATGAACCATTATCTGGCGGTACATCTTTTCAATATCAGCGGTGAAAACAATGTTGTGAGTGCGGAATCTCATAACTATTGAGCAAAGATCTTCTTGAATTGTAGGTCCTACCATTAAGATATCATTTAAGGCAGTACCGTTGTCAGTCCTTGCTGATCCATCAAATACGACTCTTGTTTTAGTAGTGCTGCTAGAATGCTTGACAACAGCGTGATGAGGCATATAATATCTTTCTCCTTCAACGGGTTCTGACGGAAGTTCTGTCATGTGTCCAAGGGTCTGGTACTCTCTCATGAAGGTGATGTAATTTTTACGAAGGTCGTCTTGAGTTTGTAGTTTCCGTTCTAATAGATGAAAACGTCGGCTGGCAGTCTGCATTGAGTTTCCAAGTTGCAACTCTCCCTTAAGGGGTAGCTCTACGATGAATCTCCCAGTTTCATCTCTTCTTGTGGTGTCCTTGAAATGGGCTTCACATTCCTTCTCTTCAGGTGAGTGTGTAACATGGTTCACTTCCTCGAGGCTCCAGAACTTCTGAATTTGTATTTCTAAGTTGAGGTCAGATCTGATAAAGAGCGAGTTGGTTGGTGTCTCCTCTTCCCTTTCTCGATTGAGTTGTGAATATTCTCCGCTGAGAATCCATCCTAGCTGTGTGTTCTGTAGGCATGGGTACCCTTGTCGGCTTTTTCTTCCGGGTTGCAGGAGCTGTAAGAAAAATTGTGCGCCAATCAGTAAATTGGTAGCCCGAGGGATGTGAAAGTCAGGATCAGCGAGAGTGATGTCTTGTGGAATGTTCCAGTCCTTGCAATTGATATGTGAGACAGGTATATTGCCAGTTATTCTGGGAAGAACAATACATTCCATGTTGAAGTGATAATCGTTGATTGTTGAGTGAACCTCAATATTCACTGCTGTGTTTGCTTGGGATGTGAGTTCACCAAAAGCTTGCAGTGTTATGGCGCTGGTCTTTTTCTTTTTCAGTCTCAGTTGTTGCACCATGTGTTCGGATATAAAGTTACTCTGCGAACCATTGTCGTGTATGGCACGAATTAAATGGAATCTTCCCTGACCGTCCTTGATCTTTACTAAAGCCGTACTCAGAAGTATCTGATTCTTGGATGTGCTTCTCAGAGAATGATAAGATGATTGTTGTGGATTGTTGTTTTGATTTGCAGGAGATGATATATGGTCAGTCTCATGATGCAACAACGTGTGGTGATATTTGTTACATGATCTACATGATGTTTTTGATGTACATGCCTTCCAAGTGTGGGATGAGCTCAGGCAATTGCTGCATAGATTTTTATCCTTTACTACTTTGAACCTTTCATCACAATCTAATTTAAGAAAATCTGGGCACCTATAAAGCTGATGTTCATCTGAACAGATGCAACATTGTCTTGACGTTGTAATGTATGACTGTTGAGCTGCGATTTTTGACCTTGAACTTGTCTGATGGTTTTGCGATAGACTGGGAGAGGGGTTGGAGGCACAAAGTTGCAATGTCTGACAACGTCTCTCCAAGAACTTAACAAGTTCTTTAAACTCTACAGCTTCGAGATGAGAATGTTTATTTTCGAACTCTAGTCTCAATTTCTCATCCACTCGCGATAGTAGGAGCTCATTTAGGAGAAGATCTAGAATGCTTATCTTAGCATCTAGTGCGTTCAGCGCATCAATGCTACCTCGGAATTTATTTACTAGTTGGCGTTTCTCTGTTTCGGTTGAACATACTTTACCCGGTGATTCTAGGATCTGTTTAATATATTCAGCAGCTATTAATTTTGGCGAGTGATACCTGCTCACGAGAAGGTCATAAGCTACAGTAAAATTGGAGTCTGAAATGCCAATATTCCTAATAGCATCCTTGGCTTCACCTTTAAGCGAGGATAACATGTAATGAAACTTCTCAACATTTGACAGATCATTGTTATTAACTATCAGGTTCTGAAAGGTGTCCCTGAAGTGAAGCCAAGTTGTTAATGTACCGTCAAATGTAGGGAGCTTGATTTCTGGCAATTTTATTTGCCTTGCTACATCATTGGTTGAAAGAGAACGTACTTCGTCAGCTAAATGTGAAGTCTGGGAAATGATAGCCTTTCTAAGCTTAGCTTCCAGAAGATCGCTATTATTTTCGAATTCCTGGTGGTAATCGATATGTGAATCGATATTTTCGTCATCATTTAGCTCGAGTTCAGTTTGAATGTATTTGAAATCTTCCTTAAGAGAAAGTAGCCTATTCAGTTTTACTTCGATTAAGGTTGCGTCTGCCGTATCAAGTTCTGAGCTCACAAAGCTTTGTATGCGTGTTAAACCGGCTTTAAGAACGGATCTTTTCTTCATTAGAGCTCTCTTTGTATCGGGATCCATATTGCATTTGTAGAGATTAATACGAATGATTGGTGTCGTCTTTACGACGTGTCAATTCCGTCTAATTTCCGCCTTCTAAATCATGTGGCACGAATGTAACCGTGTAGAATTTCCGTGCCATGGATAATAGTTCTCATATGTCACACTAGATGACGCTACTTGTCATTATAACGATGTGCAATCCGTTGTTTTGTACAGGTCGCTTATTCTCTTTGGCACAAGTTAGTTTGTAAACACTGCGGTAGATGTCGTAATCGAAATGTCCAAGGCAATGCGTTGAAAACACACAAAATCAACATGTTTCACGAAATTGATGCAGTAAGTAATAGTATTTCATTAGATTATATCCTTTGATACCTTGTAAATACCAAAACTTGCCAGGTTCATGGAGTTTGCCGTTGAAATCCACATCCGGCCCGGAGGACCAATGTTAGGAATGTATCTTCGAACACCATATTTATTAACATTCAACTGTTTGATATATGTACCAACACAAATATTTACAAGAAAAGGTAAAAATTTCCCAAACAGGAGTCAAATAGAAATACCTGCACCTGGCGAGCCGAACCCGTGCTGGGATATCCCGGCACTAAAAGCCATACGACATTTCATTTAGCGTGATCAACTCAACACATAAAAGCAGACCGTACTTCCACATGTACTTTGAACAAGATGACAGTCGTTGGCATGGTTAAAAATCTTGTTTGTAGTTCGTCATGAAAAGACAAACGTGACTATTTCTTGATACGTATATTGGTTTATGTGTCTGAGTTGAACAAGGATTAATCTACCGCAATGATTGCATTTAGCATTTGATTGTCCCAGTTTTGTACTGATCATGTGGCCCATACAATCCATAATGCGTTGAACTGTTAGGACTACAATTGTAGAGTAGGATGCAAATATATATTGAACTGTGGCTTGGCTTGAACGGATTTACTGCCTCTTTAGTCGACCACAAGTGATCTCAGAAGACAGATTCGTTCTCAACCGAGCGCCATGATTAAAATCCTTGAATGTGCCGGGAATCAAACCAACGTCTCAGGGTAAGCTAACTCTATACCATGGTAAAAATGAAAGTCTTATGTTTATAACTTGAGTGATAAAATGAGATGGCTTTTAGCGCCGGGAGTGTCCGAAGACATGTTCGGCTCGCCAGGTGCAGGTCTTTTGATTTGACACCCGTAGGCGACCTGCGCGTCGTGATGAGGATGAAATGATGAGGACAATACATACATCCAGCCCCCGCGAGAGCAAAATTAACCAATGATGGTTAAAATTCCCGACCCTGCCGTGAATCGAAGCCGGAACCCCTGTGACCAATGGCCAGCACGCTAACCATTTAGCAATGGGGCCGGACAACTTTAGTGGTGACAGAGCGGAATATCAGTCTCAGGACATTTTGTAATTGGGCGTTCATAAATAATAATAACGTAATGATATAAATCAAGACGATCCTTATGTGTTGAAAGTGATGGAGTACATACAAAGTTGCTTATATATAATATTGTACATTAGGTATTCTCTGTTATTAAGCGGTATTCTGCAGAGCGAAATCTAGAGGGTCAGCGAAATTTATACCAGTTCACAAAGTATGGTAGCTTTAAATCTCAGCTCCCACTCAGTGAATATTATCATATCAGAGCACCTAGGGCATATATTTTCTTGAGTGCGTGGAGAGCAGAATGGTGCGACGACCGCTATTAACCTCTATAGTTATAAAATGGACGTGCTGTTATCCACACGTGCCAAGAGTAGATAGCAAAAGTTCATCTACCTATAAATGTTAGCCTTCTCCCTGAATTGTGACAATGTTTTTACTGCAGTGATGACATCGGTGAGTGTCGTAAAATTATGTATATGGGTCTTTCAGTATAAGTTAAGATTTATTTCCGGGTTCGGCTCAGAAATTAGGATTCCAAAACGTGGTTTTTCGTATAATATTTTGCAAGAGTTGTGACGGAAGAAATAGCAGAATGACCTAGAAGCTAACTTTTTATCAGTGTGGTTGTGTATTCATTCTCGATCAACGAAAGCGAAATTTTTGACATAAAAATGTCCGATACATCTTAATATTAAGGTACTGTATCTGAGTCTTAACGACTGAGGTCCATGAATTATGAACATTTCTATCTAGCCTTGTTTTTAAACGGATCACGGACCTATACCCGTCGTGTTAGTTTTATTTTAAGTGGGTTAAGCAACATGGTAATTAGCTCCGGGAGATAGTGGGTTCGAACCTCACTGTCGGCACCCTGAAGATGGTTTTCCGTGGTTTGCCATTTTCACACCAGGCAAATGCTGGGGCTGTACCTTCATTAAGACCACGGCCGCTTTCTTCCCATTCCTAGGCCATTCCTGTCCCATCGTCGCCATATGACCTATCTGTGTCGGTGCGACGTAAAGCAAATAGCAAAAAAAAGAAAAGTGCAGAAAACTTGATCAGTACTATTAAAATGGACACTATACTAAAAATAGTCCGGCCCCGTGGTGTACGGGGCAACGCGTCCCCCTGTCACCCGGGATCGATTCTCGGCCGGGTCAGTGGTTTTAAATGTAATTATTAATATCCCTGACCTGGGGACTGGGTGTTTGTGATGTTCATAATCTTCCCTTCCTCACACACAACATTTCACACTATCGCCATTCCAATTACACGCATGTTCATACAATATGGTGCCAGTAGGGGCAAAGGATACACATGGGTCGAAGCGCCGAAAAAATTGCATTTTAAAATTTTAAAAAAACTTAAAATACGTTATATGAATTCACGTGTGTGCCAAATTTGAAGGTAATGAGGTTGAAACTGTTTTTCAGGGAATGGTACTAATCACGGGTACTGGAAACACATAGTCACTCACCCACGATGCCACTAATCACAACCCTCCGGTGGTGGTATTAATCACGAGTAGTCTCATGGTTCTAATTCCATCATCCCTTGGTCGCCACTTTTAGTCGCCTCTTACGACAGGCAGGAGATACCGTGGGTATATTTTTCGTCTGCGTCCCCCACCCACAGCGGATTCAGAGAGAAAAGATGGAAGGGATCCGATACTTCAAAAAATGAAGTACTAGACAAAGAAAGACAAGAGCCACGAAGGTCGTGGAAATGAGACTCTCTAGGCCTCCAGTACTCTAATACCGCCGTGGTCGGAAAAGAACAAGGGTTGACCACGGGCGGTCGGACAGGAAAGTGAGGAGACTGGTACAAGTAAGTGGCAGCAATGCCAACACTCAGCTAAGAGCCCCCTGGTCGCCAAATCAAGCTCCCATGTTGAGAGCACCTGGGGCCCCTTTAATAACCTCTTTCGACAGGCAGAGGTTACCGTGGGTGTATTTTTTGTCTGCGTCCCCCACCCACAGGAGGTTCGTTCCCAAGGAGTTTGTCTTCAATCTCGCTGGATTTTGGGATCACTATAGCAAAAAAAATTGTCATTCGCTGCTCATGATGCAAGTTAAATGTTCTTCTGTACATTTTGGAAACATCTATAATATTCATTTTTTGATTTGTACCAAATTCGTTGCTCAGAATGTTGCTCCGCACCTCCCGTACCATAATTTTCAGTCCGTGGTGAGTCATTAGTTGCTAATATATTGCTGTCACCATTGCTGGTAGTATTGACAGTTTGCAATGGTCCTAACTACCAGGTGTATTCATAAGTCTTTTCCGGTTTCACTAAGAGATGGCCCCAGCGAGTAGTACGCAACGTATGAATTTTACTCATACGTCAGTCTGTTCGTCTGGCATTAGCCTACCAACACACACAAGTTGAGTCCGTAAAACACTAGCGTCTGTGTTGTGTTATTCAGTTACCGGGGAGGAACACCATGGGTCTCCTTTACTTGCGAGTAGTACCACTATGTTAGGTACACAATTTGTGATTAGTAGCGGCAGAGAGTCGTTCACTGTGGGTTTCCAGTACCTGTGATTAGTTACCACTATATGCGGAACATCACCGGCTTGCGTTGCCTGTGATTTCTACCATTATGTGAGAAACACCACGGGATAGTACGAGTCCCTGTGATTAGTACACGTATTTGAGGTGCACCATAGGTTTGCGTTGCCTACGAATGGCGCCATTATGTGTGAAACTCCATAGGTCTACGTTACCTGTGCGAAGTAAAATACTAAGTGAATAGCACCATAATGTTTGGAACACTGAGTTTACGCTACTTTCGATTAGTACCGCAACTTGAGAAATACCGTTGTTCACTTTACTAGCAATAAGTACCATTATGAGGGACAGTTGACCTGGATTTTGAACCCCCTTTAGACAACAAGCATCATTGATGCAGGATTGTGCTCTGGAAGCAGTCCCTTGTTTATAATAGTTTCCTTCGAACTTGGTTTACGTCGCACCGACGCAGATAGGTCTTATAGCGACGATGGGATAGGAAAGGCCTTGGAGTGGAAAGAAAGCGGCCGTGGCCTTAATTAAGGTAAAGCTCCAGCATTTTCCTGGTGTGAAAATGGGAAACCACGGAAAACCGTCTTCAGGGCTGGCGACAGTGCGATTCGAACCCACTCTTTCTCTCATGCAAGCTCACAGCTGCGCGCACGGCCAACTCGCCCGGTAATATATTTTCTGTAAAGGAGAGGCATTGCGGGTCGGATGCACTGATTGTTTTAAATTTATATTCATCCATTCATTCGTTGTCATCACGTTTTGAATTCTGGTCATTGGATGAATTTTGTGCTTTCAAATTGTCATTGCATTTCGTCTCATTTCATATCATTAACGGCCGATGACCTAGATGTTAGGCCCCATTAAACAACAATTATCATCATCATCATCATCAATGTTTCGTTCAGTGATCATTCGACGTTCGTGCCTGAAAAAGAATATTTTAGAAATGCATTGTTATTCTTATTTAATCAAAAGGTAAAGGCTGTGGAAAGTCATCGTTTGCTGGTAGAAACAGATGATGAACAGCCTCCACCGATTAGAACATGCGAGACATGGTGTCTACTATTTAAACGTTGTGGTCTCAATGTGAAAAACATTGTGCGCTTTGGTAGACCACAAAAGTGCGAAGACGAGCAAATGCAGGCGTTACTGTATGAAACCGTTGATGCAAAACTGTATCGCCAAAAGTGATTAATTTAAATCACGCATTGATAGAAGGCGGTGGAATGGGCCAGAAGACATAGCAAAGTGATTTTTTTACACGATGATGCGCTGTCTCACACAGCAAAACCAATGAAAGTCACCTTGAAATCGCTTGAATGGGACATCTTTCCGCACCCGCCGTACTGCCCCGAACTGGCTCCATCTATCACCTCTTCGCATCAGTGGGGCACGCGTTCGCAGAGCAGCACTTCAGCAATTTTGAGGAAGTTGGAATATGGCTCGACGAATGGTTTGCCGCAAAATACAAGCAGTTTCTCTGGCATGGTATTCATAACTTATCTGAAAGGTGGGCGAATTGAGTAGAAGCTGATGGCCAATATTTTGAATAAACAAAAGTGAATTTTCCTTGAAAATTACGTATTTTCCTTACCACAAAATCCGGCAAAAACTTATGCACACACCTGATAGTCATATCACTTGCCAACTCGCACTCCGGTAATTCCCTTTCGAGATGATCAAACAAGAATTCCATCAAATGTTCTGGATAATTATCAGATGAATAGTAAATATACTCTCTTGCTCATTTTCGTTAATTTGTCTGTTGACGCTCAGAGAATGGAACATGGTCTGTATACGTGGAATTTAATGAAGACGATCGATATGAGATTGTGTGTTAGTTCTTGTTTTCACGCAGCCGGAAAGTGGATAGAAGCCCGCGAGGAATTGAAAGCAAGTGGGTTCAAACAAGCAAACAATGAGCGGTTCTTTTATATTAGTGCCTGGAAGGTTTCTCTTCTTTTTACAGTAACATCATACAGGGAATTTCTTAAAAGTTGCGACTCAGCTATCTCCAAGTCACTACTTCGGTATCTTTCCTGTTTCATTTCAAGGCCTTGAATATTATGGTGTGAATAGACCAATGCAGTTATTTATAGTAGACGGAGTATTCAAGCGGTAAGAGCGCTGACCTTCTGAGCTCAACTTGGGAAGTTCGATCCTAGTTCAGTTCAGTTGTATATAAAGGTGCTCAAATACGTCAACTTCTTTTTGCTAGATTTACTGGCACGTTATTGAAATCCTGTTTGACGAAATTGCGGCACCTTGGCATCTCCGAATATCGTAAAGGTAGTTGGTGGGATGTAAAACAAATATTATTATTATTATTATTACAATTTGCTTTACGTAGCGCCGTCAACAGGTAGGTCTTATGGCTAAAATGGGATAGGAAAGAGCTAGGAGAGGGAAGGATGCGGCCGTGCCCTTATTTTAGGTGCAACCCCAACATTTGCCTAGTGTGGAAATGGAAGACCATGGAAAACAGTCTTCGAGGCTACCGACAGTGGGGTTCGAACCCACTATCTCCCGAATTCAAGCTGATAACTACGTGACGCAAACCGCGCAGACACTCGCTCGGTATTATTATTATTATTATTATTATTATTATTATTATTATTATTATTACAACCTCCCATAACGTACGTCGATTGTTCGTTGCAAGGTCCAGGGCGCGCAGATCCAACTCGGTAGCGTTCGAAATGTGCTTACAAGTATTGTGGTCGGGTAACCTCCGGTACTAGAAGAGTATCTTCATGTCTGTGGAGTGTTCATTGAATCAATCAACCAAATTCGAGAGCGATGGGTCAGTGCATTACCTTTCTATTACCTTGCTATGTGGGAAAGTTTCCTGCAAAGTGCTGGAAACGAATAAATGGATTGACATGATCAACGGTGAGGGACGTTGGCAGATATACCAAGGGGTATCATTTCATCCCACGTGAACATTTCTAATACGACGATATCATCAGCACCAGTTGAGCTGTATCCTACGGGCAAAACGACCCATCGTCTCGTGTGCTAAGTGACGCATTCGTACCTTGCCATCGTCGTGTATCAATTGGTACTTCGACTCGTCTGACAAGGCAAACTTTTTCCACACTTCGAAAGTTCAAAGGCGATGTTCTTTTTCCCATTTCAGTCATTGTGTCTTCTGACGTACGGTGAGCAGAGTTACTTCTGTGGGATGGTGATACAGGTACCCTATTGCGAGGAGATGTTCCTGGATAGCATTGTTATCCAGCATTTAATTCGCTAGTGACCCGCTGTACTCTAGGCACACCTATCGCGTCTTACCATCCGAGCTAGCCGACGGTGACATTCGTCATCATTACGTTGTTCTCCACGGCCGTTGGCCCTTGTATTGGTGATACTCTCTAAATCCACGAACTCGTGGAATACTTTTAACCCGGTGGCCCGTGGGAAGCCCAGTGTCTGCACGACATAGCCCATACCGATGAGATCGCAGTCAGGTGTTATGCCATACTATTACAGTTGCTCAACAGTATCGTGCCAAAACGGCTGCTATTCAGTTCCTCATTGATGTACAGTGCGCATAAGAAACCCAATCAATTCCCATGCCCTTTGTCTACCAAGAGACCTGCTCATTCCGAAGGCCTGCCGATTACGTGGTCAGCGCGGCGAATGCTCTCGGCCGTTATTCCTGGCTTTATAAATCGGGGCCAGATTGCTTCTCAATTGTTCTTCTCACGTAGGTGAGTGCACCTCGAACCACTCCTCAGATCAAGGAAAAGTCACTAACCTGGCCGAGAATGCTTCTATGTCATTTTCACACCAGGCAAATGCTGAGTCTGTAGCTTAATTAAGGCCGCGATCGCTCCGCTCCCACTCATAACCCTGCCTTATCCCATGGTCGTCATAAGACCTATGTATGTCACACGATGTAAAGTTTTCTTCTATATCAGTCTTAAAACTACAGTCGAAATTGGATGACAAATGTCTTATTTCCGGAAATGGATCAGTCACCTCGTCAGTTAGTACCTGCCTTTACTAGGCTGATTGACTGAGATGGTGTAGCGCTAGCCTTACGAGCAAAATGTGGTAGCATCCATTGTGGTCCATTTTGTTTGTAATCGATTCTGCTTACGTCGTTAGGCCCACATCTACTGGAACACCTGTGGAACAAAATTACGACACCTCGGCTTCTCTAAAAACTGCACGAGTACTTAGCGGGATGCAAGACTAATAACATTCTTTACAACTCAGGTCGACATAGGGCCTACGTTATACAGTAGTTAATCCATTGCTGTTCACGAATGGTTACTGCCATTGAAGCGAACTATAAAACAATTTTCGAACAGTTGCACGTACGTACATATATAAAATCCATTATTTCGTCTCTCATTCACAGAGATATTGAGAAAATGAGAAATTTGTACCAGTTATTAGACTGTTAACGTCTCCTCTACGAGAAAATTTCCAACGAACCCCTCACGACCAATATTCTTGTACTTTCCAAAAGAAAAATACGTTTCTTTCAACAGAGTGTTTGTCTCATATTCACCCTGATGACTTGCACAGCTATATCTGTCGGCACGAGTTCACACTACGTAGATTCTGACTTAGGTTGCCTTCCACACAGATATTTAAAAAAAGGAGAACGTTTGAGAGGTTGAAACTGGCATCAGATACAGGTTACAAAGAGAACACAATGATGGCTATCATACTTGAACTGTTAAGTGATAACTTTTAAACTATTCTGGCGTATACAGCCATGTTATCTCCATTATAACAACGAGATACAAATCTTTCTTCTTAGTTTTGGGAGTGATATCTATCACATTTTGATCGTAGATTCTTCGTTGCAAGTGCTTTCATGGTAGTGATGTGATTTTTGCTGTGGAGGGGTTGGTGGTGGTGGTGATAGTGGTGGGGGTGAAGCTTTCTTTCCGTACCTGGACAACGTACTGTGGGTCTTGTAGGCGGTTACGCCGTCTCTCAGGCAGAGGAGATTTGTGCTGGTGTTGTTATTTATGGAGAAGTTGGAATGGGTGAGACAGTGGCATATAAAGAAACTATTCCGGTATTCGCCTCAGTGCATGAAAGTGGAAAACCACGGAAAACTATTCACAGGACAGTCGACGGTGGAGACCAACCCCTTCGCCTCCCGAATGTAGAGCCGCCAGGCTAATCATGACTAGCCGCTTTGCCGATGCCTACTCGCATATTGCTTTGCTCTCAGTAAAATGCCTTTCATTCAGAGAGGTTAAATTGTCATTTTGTTGCACGTAATATAATAACATAAACGTCTTCTATTGCCATAAGAAGTTCTGCTACCTGCTTTGAAGTTTTTACGTACTGCATTCGATAATTGACAAAAAAATCGTTAATTCCCCATAGTCATTTTGGCATAAGTAAAAACATTAACATCACCTACTGGCATCAGACTGAACCAAATGCTACTACTTGCTTTGAAGTTTTCGTATTACAGAGAGCGATATTAACAGATTGCAATCATTCAATGTATTGTCTGGCTTCATGGTTAAATGGTCATAGAGCTTGGCTTTTGGTCGAAAGGTCTCGGGTTCGATTCCCTGGTGGGTCGGAGGTTTTAAACTTTACTGGTTAATTCCAATGGCTCAGGGGCCGAATGTGTGAGCCGTCTTCGTAATTAGAATCCATCATACGTAGGGCCCCATCCTCACAGACACGCAGGTCGTCTATACGGCGTCAACTCGAAAGACTTCCATCAGGCCTCTTCGGAGGCTACACGCAATTATTATTTATTATTCAATGTTTTGTCTCTTGTGAATTTAACTGGCTCTGTAGTGGGCGTCAACTCCATTTATTCGCATAATGACTTATTTCATGAATGAATTAGTATCTGGTGAGTATTTACCGAGAGATCATGTTATGATTTGTGTCACGAGATTTTGTCCAGGATACAAATTTTAGGCCACAATGTGCTTTTATTGTTGGAGTAGTGCTAATAACAAAAGCACTCATGATGTCACGCACTGAATTTGTGTTTATCATGATGCTTCAATATAAACATTTACAGTAGTTTAATCACTAATAATTTGTTGCCGGAACAGCAGGATTTTATCACCAGGCTGTTACTGACTCCCGTTGCTATATTTATCACCGTGAAGATCGTTAGACAAACACGACTGTGGAGTAAATGCCATTGCTTTTGCTACATATATCATCATCGGCACAAATCCGTCGGAAGAACATTAATTCCATTCCTTCACGTGTAACGAATCTTCATTCGTCACAGATTGTATAATTTCATGGGTTAAATCAAAACATTTTACATGATCCGACAATCCACATACTAAAATTCCACGAGGAAGATCAAACAAGAGTAAACAGAGGTAAAAGTGACAAACTTACAAGTTACAGACAGAAACCACTAAAACTAAAAAGGTTACGTTTGGAGAGAAACGAGATGAGTAATGTTTTCACGGAAGAGAGAGATTAATATTATAATTTTGTACACTTCTGCGTCTCACATGAGAAGACACCAGAAGATTGCAGGAGAAATGTGACAGGCCAAGTTAGATGATGATGATGATGATGATGATGATGATGATGATGATGATGATGCTTTTTGTTTTAAGGAGCCTAACATCGAAGGTCATCGGCCCCTAATGGTACAAAACGAAATAAGAAAAATGTCAAAGGCATCCACTGACCAAAATAAAAATAAACTATGTCATGAAGAATGAATGGATGGACAGGAACCCAACAAAAACAAACAAACACAAAACAGTGAATCAGGCTCAAAACAGATCGAAAATAACATTATTGCCGACCAAAGAACCACTTATAAAGCACAATGATGCTTGGTGTCTAAAGGGGGTGCAAAATCCACGTCTAAGGCCCCACAAAATGGTACATGTCGCGAGTAAAATAGAACCATGGTATGTGTCATGTTGGGGTACTGATCAAAAGTAGCGAAGACTCACGGTGTTCCACACAAGATGGTACTACTCACAAGTATTGCAATACGTACAAGTAACGCAGACCTATGGTGTGTCTCACACAATGGCTCATCTCATAGCCAACGCAAACCGAGAAGGTTCCCCACCTAGGTGTACTAAACACGGGCGCCGGTATTCCCGTGGTGTTCCTCACATAGTGGGTACTAATCACAGGCAACGCAGACCCACGGTGCTGCTCATATAGTGGTACAACTCACAGGCTACGCCCAGACCCGCGGTGTTGCTCACATGGGTACGACGCACGGGTACTGGAATCCACCAGGCCAGGCTTTTACTGCTACTAATCACAAACCTATTTCGTACCGAATTTAGTGGTACTACTCGCAAGTACAGGTAACCTATGGTGTTCCCCGCGCGATGGTACGATTCAAAATTAGTTTCATGGTTCTAATTCAGTCAGCCCTTGGTCGCCCCTTTTAGTCGCCTCTTACGACAGGCAGGGGATACCGCGGGTGTATTCTACATGTGCATCCCCCACCCACAGGGGGTAGTGTGTTTGGTTCGCGAGAGGTATTTTATTTCCCTCAAGTCCGCCGGCAAGCCGGTTAGGACCCCCGTATCCGCCACCTGGGGACGCGCCACGTGGGAGTATCACCTCTCCCCCTGCTACGCCAGCGTAGTAGGTTCGTAGACAGGCCAAGTTAATCGTATTGGACGAGGTAAGCATGGCTCCCCATTACGCTCTTTCAACATTAGACCAGCTGCCGTACTGCACAATATGATGGAAGGCGACCTTTCTTGAAGTTTAATCAAGTACAACATATGTATCTTCCTCAAGAATACACATGTCCATAGCCGCCAGAGTACATTCGTCCAAAACTGCACACGACGGTGTTTGTAAGGAAATACTTATATTACTGTACCTGTTGTGATTAAATTGAAATGCCGTATATGTAATATGGAAATTAGAACTTTTATTTACAAGATATATTAAGTCTATTTAAATTTCCCAGTCCTTAGTAATCAGGACTGTCGAGGACAGGTTTAAGACCTAGTATATTCCTAAAACTATATTTAAGTTACTTGAGATGAGAGTTATTTTCCATATATGTACGTATATCATTACTGTTTCACTTTCATATGTAGAGGATTAATTAATTCCTGCTGTACATTTTATTAGTGACATTCCTTGGAAATAATGCCCATTGATATACCATTTCAAGCCACAAATCGATACAAAGTACTTTTCAGGCTTTCTAGTAATTATATATTGAAACATTCCATTGGTCCATTTCTACTAAGCTATTCCACAAAATATTGCGTTTATAAATAAATGTAGTTTGGGTTACGAGACTGAATTGCAAATTTCAAATCTAATTTCAGTTTAATTTTGTACTCACAACGTATTTGCACGCAACATTTTATTTACAACTTTAATGTCATGGGATTGCGTGTGTCTTTAATATTTATGTGAATACAACCTAGGCTTTTCTGAAATGTATATGCGTAGAGTAGGTACTGTATGTGTACTTAGTCACACTTTAAAAGTGTTCTCTAAATACATAAATGGATACTTGATTACTATACATAGAATTACTTAGATAGTTCGATTTATACATTTCGTAGTCTTTTATTTGTATGCATAAAAACCTCGACGATGTTGTGAGATGAACAGCAGACAATGGTATCATGGTAAATGTGGTCGAAAATCAGATTGTAAATTTCACCAAGAGGAAAAGTCCTCTATGTTTTCATTACTGTGCTGGTGGGGTGAACATACCTCTCAGGATCACTCTAAGGACGTAAGACTCGTCATATTTGGGATCATTCTCACTTGCGATCAGTCTACTTGCTATCGCTCAGGTAGAATGAAGGACTAATTTACTTTTGATCTGTAAAGCATTGTCCGACTTGCTATCACTCTTATCAGTGGGCTCACTCTGATAATATAACGACTTATAAACACTCAGGTTGCTGTGAGAGAATTTACATCTGAAGGATTGCTACAGGGTGGCAGCTCTCAAATAACTGGCGACAACTACGTGCTCTGGTTCTGATGCTGAAACTCATATCGTTTGTGTCTTTGCGCTAATATGGTACAGACATACAGAGACGGGAGAGGACCCATATGTGCTTTTAATTTAGGGTTACCAGACGTCTGTGCGTGGATAGGTGGATAAATGAGTTTTGAAAAGCAGGCCATATTAAAACCGCTGAAATTTTACACTTTTCAAATTCAAAACAAAGTATAGATGTACACAAGTCGACATCACAACCGAATGATGTTTTGTTTAGAATGAAAATGTTTAAGACATACTGTAATTATATAACGATAGTGCTAAAAGGTCCATTGTTAGGGCTAGTCAAAAACGCGCCTTCTTTATAAATAGGCACCTCAACAGTTTAAAGGTCAGCCTGTCATCATCTCTAAGACAGGTTCAAGTAAACCACAGATAATGGTCCCGCACGGGTACCGCACTGCTAGCCGACGTCTCAAAATTAGCATATATCGTCTCAGGATTCCAATCAGATTCTTCTCGTAGAAGCAATAGAAAGATTTGTAAATCAGTTTTTATCTTTCTGTTAGGAAGAAGAGCAAAGAAGACAGGTGCAACTTTTGTTTCATTCTCTGTTTTTATTTACAGTATGATCGGCATATATGGAGTAGATTTGATTAAGATGACTACTGAATCTTTTGAGTATCGTCTTGGGGAATACATATTTTCCCCTTCTAAAAATCTCCTTTCGTTTGCCTCCACACGCCACCATCATCGGCCAATAAAGTAATTCTCCCCGTCAGATATTTTAAGATTTTCCTCACGGGTAATAACCGGCACGGAGCTTCATGCCTCTTTCTGTACTCCCTGTGCACGGTTTGTTTTCCGGTACAGCGGTCTTTAAATTGTAGAACTGCAGTATCCTTGTAAAGACTTCCTAACCTTTGTTTAGTAAAGGCTGTATGTTTTTCGTCTGACGCCTGAGGAACAGCTGCAGTGTTGTTCTCGTGGGATCGCTTCCACGTCCAAGTTTTTCCCGTCTGGAAGGCACTGATGATCGACTATTCTCACCACTGCATTGTTCTGACACATCCTTGACTTTCCTGTAGCATTCTGTCACAGTATCCATTGTATAAAGCACAAGGCTTACATTTAGTCGTGTCAATGAACTCCTTGTCGTAAACCAGTGGTATTCAAAGTGTGGTAAATGAACCACTTGTGGTACACGGAGTCAACTCAAGGGGTACGCAAATTTATCGTAGCTTCTAATTGTTTTCAGCGAGAGCTTCAGAAAAGAGTTGATCCTGCTCATTTTCATTTATTTAACGTTTTTATCTATTACTCATTCTAAAATATGAGTCAGTTTGTACCCACGTTCACTAGGTATATAAAATGCTTACTTATGCTGAATTGACCGCTTTCAATTTTTGTTTGTTTCAAAATCCACTCATTCACTTCAACTTTCATTAACAATGTATTATAGTACAATAGTAATGGTTGCATGAATAATTATACTCGTATATATACACTCATGTATATAAAAAAGCAGAAAACCTTGGAAGACTTGAGATAAGAAGTTCATATTTACAGAACGTCTGCATTAGTATGTTCTGAAGAAATGGTTACCATTTGAAGCATATCGGCCCTCAGGTTCAAGGACCACATCCATATCTCGGCGCACCACCACCGACTGGTAAAATGTGCCTGCGGCTCTCGTTGTCGCTATACACCGAAGGTTAATGGATCAGCGTGGCTTTAGCAGACGTGCAAGATGACTTGCAGACGTATGCGAGGACCGTCCGTGAAATGAGTGAGTTTGAAAGAGGGCAAATTATTGGCCCGAGAGAACGTGATGCATCCGTCTGGGAAATTGCTGCTCATGTAGGACGAAGTGTGTCGGCAGTGCAAAGGGCGTGTACAGATTGGTTCACAGAAGGCCGTAGAACACGACGAGATGGGTCTGGTCACACCACCCAGACCAACCCCCGAGAAGATCGGCACCTCATCCGAATGGCATTGCAGGACAGATCTGCGTCCTCCATGGCTCTGGCGCACCAGACACATCGCACACTCACGAATGACAGCCCGTTGCCGTTTATTACGGTCTGGGGTACTGGCGCGTCGTCCACTTCTCCGCCTATCTTTGGCTTTGACTAATGTACATAACCATCCTAGACTGAAATGGTGTATAGAAAGACGTCACTGGGGACGGGAATGACAGCAGATAGTGTTTTCGGACGAATCCAGGTTCTGTTTGTTGGGAGGGACATCACATTGACTGCATTCACACAAGACATACAGCGCCAACTCAAGGCCTCATGGTGTGGGGTGCTATTGGGTATAACCACTAGTGATGGGACATACGATTCATTTTACTGAATCGATTCATTTGATTCCGTTCACGTTACTGAATCGATACAGTGATCCGATTCACGGCTCATTGGTCACCGCTCCTAATGCATCTGTGTAGTATGTGCTGGTAAGACAGCAGCAACAGCATTCAGTGCTCGCAGCTGCCATCTGGTCTTCATACTATGAACTCCTTTCTTAGAAAAAATGCTAATTACTCTAATACATCGAAGGTTTCCGGCGACGCAGGTTGGGAAAGGTTAGGAAGGTAGCAGCCATGGCCTGAATTAAGGTACAGTCCCAGCATTTCCTGGTGTGAAAATGGGGAAACTACGGAAAAACCATCTAAACGGCTGCCGACGGTGGGATTCGAACCCACCATCCCCCGAATGCAAGCGCATAGCCACGCGATATTAACCGCACGACAACTCGCTCAGTCTTTTTTAAAAAAATAAGTATTTTTCTATCAGCTGAGGATTTTTTAATCGTCATATTTTGTATAGGCTACCCGAGATGTACAGTAGCCCGCTGGTTTTCTGATTCAACATACTGTTACTGCGTCTGTCCACATATGATTGAAGTCTTGTGCAACGATGTGACATATGAACTGAGAGAATACTGAGCCGTTCTTCCCAATATAAAACAGGTACTTTTCAGTGGTCATGACTCATGAACATGACTCATAGTCATAGGGCAGGCTAGAGTCGAGTTTAATGGTCAAATGTCAACTAAGTTATAATACTAAGATTCATTAAACTAATAAATAGTATAACCTAATAGCCTACCTACTTACTTACCTATTATGTTGTGACTACCTCTTTAACATTGCAAATAAATCCATCTATTATTTAAACCTCCCAGTAAGAAGAGGACAGTGAATGCAAATGGGTATTATTTTCAAATGAGCTGAGCTCGAGAGTCCATTATAGCATACGATTCTTTCAGTGTAGCATGGCTCACTGTATGTCTCACTGCAGCGGAAGCTCGGCTCTCCGCGTGTCCAGTGAGCCGATAAGGAGCCGTGTGTATCATGTGTCTCACTGAGCCGCGCTCGTTCACGATTCTTTCGATGTGCCATGATTCACTGTCTCGCTGCAGCGGAAACTCGGTTCTCCGCGTGTCCAGTGAGCCAATAAGGAGCCGTGTGTATCATGTGTCTCACTGAGCCGCACTCGTTCACGATTCTTTCGATGTGCCATGATTCACTGTCTCGCTGCAGCGGAAGCTCGGCACCCCGTCAACGTCCAGTGAGTGCGCCACTCAGCACTGTCCGCTGGGAGTAAGCTGAATCGTGTGCCGTGAGCTCGCCTTTCCTGTGAATCGATTCACTCGGACACTTGAATGAATCGATACACTGCTTCGAATCATGCATTCAGTAGCCAACACTAATAATCACAAATCACGGTTGGTGCGTGTCCAGGGCACTGTGACCAGTTCGACTTACATGAATGACATCTTGCGACCCGTAGTCATACCTTTCCTTCACGACACCCCAGACACCATATTTCACCAAGACAAGGCGAGATCACATGTTGCTGCACGAGCACGTGCATTCTTGTTGTCACAGGATGTCAGACTATCGCCCTGGCCTGCCCGATCACCGGACTTGTCACCAATCGACAATGTGCGGGATGTGGTGCCAACCACCAAAGAGGAACTGTAGAACCAAGTGAATGCAGCATGGATGGCTGTACCCCAGGACGCGTCAATGCCATCACACATGGAGCAAGTTACCAGTGCCCATGGAGGACCCAGTGCCTACTAGGCAACAGGACACATACTGAACCTAGGTGACTGAAATGCTAATCGCTTCTGAAGAATATACAAACGAATATGTCCTGTGAATATTAACTTCCTATCTCTAGTCTTTCAAGGTGTTCTGTTTTTCAAGAACATGAGTGTATATCGTGGCTAGGCAATTAAATCCTCGTAATTCCACCCACGAGAAAACCACGGTTCTCCATCTGTCTTGTGATGGCTTGCGGCGTTGCTTAAGAAGGGAGCAGAAGACTCCAATGTTGAATAATTGGGCTATCGTTAAGCAATGAAAAAGGCAGGAACAGTTCTTCGGCCATTGATGACCGTTCATTTCTGGGCTTTTTCTGTAAATGTTACTCCGAAGGAGTTGCGAGGTTTCCTTTGCCCAGCGACGATATACAGTACATACAGTATATTACTGTTATTATTGGGGAACAGGGGGGTGAAGCGGCTTATCTGGTTGCCTGTCACCCCGGTGACCGTGGTTCGATTCCTGGTGTTGCTGGGTGGGATTTTCTGTTGAAAATTATGTGTTGTCACAAAGGTAATGCGACCAGAACTCCTTAATGCCTCAGTGCGTGCGGGCACTATGAGTAAACGGGATAAGCAGAGGAAATTGGTGACGATGATGATGATGAACATATTAATATTATTTGGCATCCAGTAACGATCATTTTCTTTCTTGTATTATTGCAATATTCTTGTATTTTGGGAATACGAAGGTAAAATAATTGGACTTTGGGAGTACGTCAATCGACAAGTTAGAACACCACTTTCGTAAACAAGCGCGCAGATAACAATAAAATCAATATCAACAATGATTGTCTACATCTGGAATAAGCATTTTACCTCAAAAATAGATCAAGAGGGAGGGAAGGGATTGGGCCTAGTATTACCACAACTCGAGTACACACCTTAGCACTCCCCTTCCTGCATTGAAGCTGGAAAAAACAGATAGGCTACTGATAATTTTACGGTTATCGCTAGTTGAACAAAAACTAGATTTTCATATATTTCTTCTGTTATTGGAGTGATCGCAAGTGGGACATATTTTGCTGTGATTGCAAGACGGAGTGATCGCAAGTGGGATTCAATCAATTGCTATATGTTAACATAATGAAATATCGTCGCTGTTCGGGCAGAAGGTCATATCTCACAATGTTCTTCCTGTCCAGTGTTTTCCTTAAGACTGGTCACGCTTCCCAGCCACATACGGATATGCAGTCCATCGGAACAATTTTCGTTGTGTTCATTTTCGTATGCTAACGTTAAAAGGAAAATTAACCTTGTATAGATTATACTGTAGGAATGCGTAAATAAATCATGCAGACATACATTCCTAGAGTGCAGTACGGTAAGGTTTATTTTACTTTACACGTAAGCATAGAAAAATGAACACAACGCATATGGTTCTGATGGGCTAAATATCCATGTGTGGCTGGGAGGCGTAACCATTCTTAAGGGAAATGATGAGTAGGAGGAGAATTGCGAGTTACGAAATTTTGCTCTAACAGTGACTCTTTTCTTTTTCGTAATCATATTAACGAAGCTGTTAACATGCGTGTCTCTTCATACGGTTATGAGGGTATTTTAGGGATTATAGTAAGGATGGAAAGGAGCGAGGATGTGTTACTGTTAAGATCCCAATTAGAGTATAGTTCCAGAGTACGGGATTACTCCATTTGAGAACAGGAAAAGATCCAAATGAAAAAAGCACGATTTTTATGGGTGATTTCCGACAAAAGAGTGCGTTGCGAAAATATTGCAAACATTGAAGTGGAAAGAGTTGGGAGTAAGGAGAGGACCTGCTCGACTAAGCAGTATCTTGTGAGCTGTCGCCGTAGAGGTGGCGTGGAATGACGTTAGTAGACGAGTAAGCTTGAATGGAGTCTTAAAAGTAGGAAGGGTTGTAAAATATAGATAAGGTTGGAATTCAAGAGGACAAACTTGGCAAGTACTCGTTTGTAAGGGAAGGGATTGGAGATAGGAATAATTCCTTAGATTTCCAACTTCTTTGATATGATATATGACTTAAGAAAAGTTTGGGTACACAGTTGATAGGAAATCTGTCACCTGGTGACTGCCATAATTGCAGGTTATTGATTGATTGATTGATTGATTGATTGATTCATTCATTCATTCATTCATTCATTCATTCATTCATTCATTTTACCATTTTACCATTTTAGTATAGCCTATTAACACAATAAAATGTTTGGTGTGAACAAGAAGTCCACCAGCGCCGAACATCGCTGACATAGATATGCTGTTTTACGTCGTGATGACGAGTTCTGGTATTCAAGGTCATTATTATCGTGATTGCTATTCTAAAATAAAATGTCGCGTGGTCATCGGCCCATACTTATCAGGAGAAGCCGGGCTGGGTGGCTCAGACGGTTAAGGCGCTGGCCTTCTGACCCCAACTTGGCTCAGTCCGGTGGTATTTGAAGGTGCCCAAATACGTCAGCCTCGTGTTGGTAGATTTACTGGCAGGTAAAGGAACTCCTGCGGGACTAAATTCTGGCACCTCGGCGTCTCCGAAAACCGTAAAAGAGTAGTCTAGTTAGTGGGACGTAAAACAAATAACATTATTATTATTATTACTTATCAGGAGGTTAATGAAGATGTCCATCCAACCGTGTAGGAAAATGTGAATAAGAAGAAGGAGAATGATGCAAAATGGAATACATAATAAGAAGTGATATGAAAGACTCTTGACATGGATGCTCCACATTGAGCAGCTGGAAGAAAACTATTGATCGGTGGCCTACTGTGTCTTAACCTATAAAACTGGCCAACAATAACATTACACTGGAGGTTGTTAGTTGACGTGTGCTCTAACCCTCGTATCCTATTATCGCTGAGGCAGAAGAAAACAAATTGTTATGGGGTATATTGTCCTAGGACCATAAGATAATCGCTCGTAGAATGAGAGGAGAAAGGCCTTATATAAAAGGGGTGTTGAAAGCCTAGGCCTCGAATGCCAGAAAATTGCCGAGTCAAAAGAAAACTAAATGATGAGAGAGAAAACCATTGATTTGATAAAATTTTAGGGAGCTCTGAGTTTGAGATATAGTAACTAGAACTAACTTATTTCCACACTTAATTGTAGTATATGTGTATTTTACAGTTCCGGTAATATCACCTTAATATTTATTTCAATAATGTAATTATTGTTTTTACTGTAATCCAATTGTCGTTGTGATACCGAAATGTTCTATGTCCCTAAAACTTCTCAAACATTGCACAGACTGACCCTTGTTAAGATGTGCCCTATCCATTCGGCTGGTACTCATTACTACTCTAACCTCCTCAGTCCGTATGTAGCATATGCTCTACATGTGGTTTTGTTTACTTACAATAATACAAAACAATTTAAAGGAACAAATAATAATGGTCGGAAAGTCAACTCTGAGTCCTGATGTAGCATATATGCTACACGCCATAAAACAACTTGGTGAAATACACTAATTTTCTATTCTGAATTTTTAAAAATTATTTGAGCAAAATATAACACATCGAATGCAGAACAGTTTCGGGACTGAAGAGGGTAAAAAACACAGGTGACGACGACGGGTACAAGACAGGTAGTATAAAATGGAACCAAAAAATCTACTATGCCCGAAACTATGAAACATTAATTTTTCAATACATTACTTGGATGGTTATGGAAGATTAATTATTACTTGAGTAATATGCGTTTTTGGTTGGTTTTATCTAAATAATCGAGTTTTATAACACGTGCAACTATTTCTACGTAAGTTACACAATATGTACAACATACATGCATTTAATTAAATTCGTGAGTATAAAATATGAAATTATTATTCTCTCCAGTTTAGATAACACTTTTGAATGAAAGTGATACCTTACAGTATACTACAATAATTCAGTGCTGCTTAAACTTCGTTACCTCTCTGTTGGAATGTGTAAAATGACCACGTATTTCCCTAGCACAGGGACAAGTATATTAGAATGTGTAAAATGATTATATTATTGATGATAATAGTGTAATATACGGAGTGAATCACCTAAGCTGGCCAACTCAAATATCTTCTAATTCGTTAAAGATATTGACATCCTATTTTCAAATTCTTAAATTGTATTAAGGGGCTCATAAGGTACTGTCCAATTCCTCTCAAACACATACGTACTTACCGAGAATCGGGTAACAAGTTTGTTTTTTGAATGGGACTATACGAATAGGAAATTAAGAATAGACCAACAAATTCAGTGATGTGCTTAATTTTCAAATCACACAAGTGTGGGTATTAGAAAGCGTTGCGCCACTCGCTGTGATGTCCAGCGTATTGTCCTACTGCATGTAATGGTACTGTGCAGTCAAAATGTTTGCTGGCCAGCCACACTCATAAGAATAAAATTAGAAGGGACATTCACAAGAGACTTAAATGGGCAAGGTTTGTTTCATTTTAAATTTCAATATGTAAATTAATCCAATTTTCTCAGATTCGCCAGTTCTGAAGGAGTACAGTACTTACTCTTTCAACTTGACCACTGCCTGTTGCTAACGTACTGTACATCCATCTTACATGTTGACATTAAGGAGGACCTAAGAGCCCAACAATGACGTTGCATCCATTCATCCCAATGACTATGCCATTCGTTGGATTTTTAAGTTGTTGATTTCATCTCATGTACTATGTGCTCATAAGAAGGGCAATAAAGCACTTAAATTATTATAAGATCACTGTATGATCTGGAATTTTCCTAATTCAATGGCGATGAAACAAAAGCTTTGTAACTCCGAAATGCTTTAGGCCTGTTTTTTCTCCGGCCCTCGTCGAGATAATGGCGAGATGTGTGTGCTAATCAGCAAGGCGTGAGTCAGGCACGATAACTACGCGCCCGACGTCAAGGCGAGTGGAGCATCTCTTACTGTCAAGTGCCTGCACATTGAGACCCTTTAATATCTACGAATGTACTCGCCGGATTTGCTAAATAAGCTTATGACTGAATTTTTCGCTCGATTCATAGTTGTTCTATTGGGTGAAATTACTATATTCCCATTAAAAAGCAAAGTTGCTGCCGGTTTCTCGGTAATTACGTGTGTGATCGAAAGGAATAGGACATTATTTTATGATAATTTTCAATAATTTGAAAACAGGCAGACAACTTAGCTAATTCAGCTTGTATATGCAACTATCCATCGTATTACTAACTGTATGTGTGGGTGAGAGTGAATGTTGAGGTACTGTTAGTTACAATTTTTCAAATTCAGAGCGCCACCATATTTTATCAAATCAGTTATTGGCATGTATTGAGATAGTATCTATAATCCTGCAAGCTGTATCAAGCGAAAATTCGTTTCAGCGTTAATGACGCTTTATCAGCGATACGGAAGATAATAGTGATAAATATATGACATGTATAGTTTACCAGATATTTTTCTCTTTGGCTGAATATTTAACTGGCATTCATTATCCATACTGAGGAATATAGCGTACGATGACGTACTAATAATTATTTTCTCTGAATAGGGCTCAAAAATGCATGTACTAAACTTTCCGGGATAACTCTTCAACCGTTTCAGTTTTACAAGGTTAAATATTAATTGATTGGTCAGTGTATAATACAGTATTAGCCTTTCGTCAATATTCCGTAAAAATCCATCGTGATATAGTTCTTCAAGGTTCTTCGAGCAGTGGAAGTTAAATGACCCCAATATTCAATACCTCGGTACTAAGGGGCATAGACTTTTCATCTCTACGCTCGACGGCTTTTTTCCGCGGGAATTAACCTGTTACTCAGTTTTGGTGTAGGTTGAGTGTATTTTAGGGCCTTATGAAAATCTCTTTCCTGTTTGTTTACATTTCTTGACAGGGAATCGGAGCCACGTCTTGATTATCCAAGTCCTGGCTAGGCAGTCGCTATTCATTATGTTATGAATAGTAATTTCATTCATTTAGAGATTAAATTTAACTGATCATATATTAAATGTCACTTGAGGCTACCATTATTGTTGTAATTATTATTATTAGTACTATTAGTATTGGTAGTGGTAATAATAATAATAATAATAATAATAATACCATGGTACAAAGGCACTTTTAAAGAATTCTTGATACCATTAATAACTTCTTTATTCATTTTACTTTAGAAGCCTCCGTGGCTCAGGTAGCAGCCCGCCAGCCTCTCACTGCTGGATACCGTGGTTCAAATTCCGGTCATTCCATGTGAGATTTGTGCTGGACAAAGCGGAGGCGGGACAGGTTTTTCTCCAGGTACTCCGGTTTTCTCTGTCATCTTTCATTTCAGCACCACTCTCCATTAACATTTCATTTCATCTCTCAGTCACTTATCATTGCCCCAGAGGAGTGCGACAGACTTGGGCAGCCGGCACGTTCCCTATCCTTGCCGCTAGATGGGGGCTTCATTCATTTCATTCCTAACCTGTTCGAATGACTGGAAACGGGCTGTGGATTTTCATTCATTTTGCTTTACTTTACGTATATCTACAGTAATTCTATTCCATAAGCTAGATACTAATTTCAATAAATAATTTCCTATATAACAGATGAATAGATGTTACGACGAAGCGTTTATCGAGGGCCTTTTAAGCTCTTACTTCCCATTATGAATAAAATTTAAGCGCGAGTTGGATATTCTCTTTCGGTGTTGAATCTGACCCCTGAACCTAGTAGTTAATGTGATTGTGTCGCAGAGTGTTTGTAACTGTTCAGGATATACTTATTCCTGACATTGACGTCTTTGTACTGAATTTCTGGTCATTAATCCCCCTAAAATGTCAACTGTTAAATGCACTATCCATGCCAAAAGACTAGGCCTGAAATGCTGAGGTTGTACCTTAAGGCCACGGTTGCTTTCTTTCCAATACTAGTCCTTCACCATCCCATCGTCGCCGTGAGACCTGTCTACCTTGGTGCGACGTAAAAGAAATCTGAAGTAAAGGCTATCTTCGATACATCAGAGAAATCGTTGCCAGCATCTTACTAGTATGGCTATGATTAAAATTTCAGTGAATCCATGAGAGATTTCCTAAATGATGTGTCATATCCGTGTATTTTGGATTTCGCGTAAAAATGTAGCACCTGTAGGCTGTAGCACATGGGTAACCGGGACGTCTAATTCGAGGATCTATATTCATGTTCAGAGATTAACAGACAACGTATAATTGTATAATGAGTTATCCAATGGATTTCCCTAATCATACCTGCTTGTTTGTTAAAGTACTTGTCAGCTGTTTAATATATGTTAATTATCCATCATGTAATGAAGAATATGTTGGCTGGTCAAAATGTTGAATTTTTGTATATTTAAATTGTACGCTTAAATTTCCACTTAGATGTCCATTACACAGACGTAACCAACACATCTTTGTATTTCTTTTTGTCAGGTCAAACATCCTTTTGCGGAGTATTTTGACATTGGATGCAGCAACTTTTAAAAGACATAGAATTATCGCTGCTAATCTACAGCTATTAGGTTTTTGTCTGTCGAAAGTGCTGTTAATTATGATTAAATTAAATTTAGAAAATACTGCAGAAAGAAACCGTTTAATAAAAGATTTTACCTGAAAAATGAACAATGTAATTAACATTAGAATGACAAGTTTCGTCCTTGAAAGAACATCATCAAATGTATCCAATTACACTTTTAATTTTTAATTATTTAATTAATATTATGAGGTGTAAAAGCATTTTGTTAAAACCTGTGTCCACTCTGATAATAATTGTTGAAATGTCATAACTTATATTACGGAAGTACTCACTCCTCAATGGTTCACCTAGGTGTGCGATGTTGTGCAAAAAAATTAAAAGTGTATTTTGATAGAATCTGATGATGTTATTTAAATAACGAAACCCCATTCTATTTCTAATTACATTTTCTTTGTTTCATGTGTAATCTGTTATTAGATTTGATTAGGTGTACATGCGGGCAGATATACCCACTCCAAATGACGATATCTGATGTAACTAATGCGAATTCCGCCAGATGGTAGTGCGTTATTACTTCCAAGATTTGGTAACGTTTAAATTAATCTGCCTCGAGAAGAACTATGTGTAATCAATGCCAAGCAAGAAAATAAAGGTGGCTCTTTACTTTGACACTAACTTCTTCACAATTAAATGATGAATCTCTTAACAGGAAGATCGCATAAGACAGACAACAATACTACTTACGTAGAACATATTCTTGCATCATATTTTTGATTAAATGGCATTAAGGAAGTCATAATTTTCGTGATCAGCATTAGTAAACACCACGTATGATATCAAGTTTTGGAACTAATTTACAGCCTTCTAGATCTTAATCGTGATTTATGAAGGTAGATCAGGTCAGTTTGTTTTGCTGTTGTCTCAGTGGGAGGGAGCGTTCTTGGATGAGAGGGGGAGAAATGGGAAATTAGCGTTCTCAAGGGGCGCTGTACTCTTTGAATATTTCTCTTGCTCTTCACTGCTATAGTATGCCAATAAAGGAGACCATAGGGAATACCGCTTATCTACTCTTCTTATTCAATATTTATCTTAAGATTGGTCACGCCTCCCAGCCACATATGGATATGCAGTCCATCAGAAGAAATTCCCTTTTTTTCCAATCGTAATGTCAAAGTGTGAGGAAGAATTACCCTTAAATATATTATACTCTAGAAGAGCGTAAATACGTCATGCAAACACACATTTCTAGAGTACCGGGCGAGTTGGCCGTGCGCGTAGAGGCACGCGGCTGTGAGCTTGCATCCGGGAGATAGTAGGTTCGAATCCCACTATCGGCAGCCCTGAAAATGGTTTTCCGTGGTTTCCCATTTTCACACCAGGCAAATGCTGGGGCTGTACCTTACTTAAGGCCACGGCCGCTTCCTTGCAACTCCTAGGCCTTTCCTATCCCATCGTCGCCATAAGACCTATCTGTGTCGGTGCGACGTAAAGCCCCTAGCACACATTTCTAGAGTGCGGCATGATGAGGTTCAGTTTCCTTCACACTTAAGCGTAGGAAAATGGAATACAACGAAAATTGTTCTGATGGACTGCATATATCTATCCATAACTGGCCGAGAGATGTGACCAGTCCTAAGGAAAATAACTTGTAGGAAGAGCATTGCCGGATACGCGGTATGCTCGCGGAGCGACTATATGTCTCAAAGGACCCCACTACGCAGAAGCATCTGACCGCACAGCCCTTGGCCTGAAGTACTTCATTTTATTATAAGGAATTCCCATTAGTTTCTATATAATGCCCCTTTACATTGTACATCGCAGATCATTTGTTGAAGTCGTTGCTGGTATTCTACTTTGGTTTATAATTTAAAAAATAATATTATCAGTAACGGAATGAAATGGGTTATGGCTTTTAGTGCCGAGAGTGTCCAAGGACATGTTCGGCTCACCAGGTGCAGGTCTTTTGATTTGAAGCCCGTATGTGACCTGCGCATCGTGATGAGGAATAAATGATGATGAGGACAACACATACCCAGCTCTGTGCCAGTGGAATTAACCAATGATGGTTGAAATTCCCGACCCTGCTGGGAATAGAACCCGCGAACCCCCGTTACCAAAGGCCAGCACGCTAACCATTTAGCCATGGAGCCGGACCTAATCAGTATATATCACTCGTATCAACTCATGCTTGATTCCATTGTGAATAGCGGCTAAATGAGATGAATGTGTTTGTAGAAATGAATGTTAAATATTTCTATTTTAGCAAACATATTATGAATCAGAGCAATGGTAAATAAACCTGTGGTAATGTTCCAAAGGAAGAGCCGGTGCGATGGGAAAAGGATAAATACATGGTCACTCAAGGGCGGACACGCGCCAGCGTTCGTGCTGTTCAGCTCAGTGTGCTGATCAGCGGTAATCCTGTAAGAGTACAAGCATCAGGTTACAATACCTGCTTGTACACTCACGTCATATACTCCACCTAATTGACGAGTCTCGTCAGCGTAATTGTCCAGTAGACACGATTGAAATTCATGAGTGGTTAATTTTAAGCCGTTAAATGAATTTACGAATTCCATAGCCGCATGGATTCAGTCAATCACATAGTGAAGGGTACAGGATGCCCAATTTAATTGATTTAATCCAGAGTTATAGGATTTTTAACTGAATTTAGTACCGTATATCAAAACGAGATTTCTCATTGAGTTATAGACTATTGCAAATCGCTTCAAATCCCAGATAATATTTATAAGTACAGCTATAAATAACAACACAGGCACCATGTTAATATTGACTAGATTCTCACTCAGACTGAGGTACACAAGTCTGATTTGGAAAGATTCATTCTAATAATAATCAGTTCAGTAGCAGTCACAATAAAGTACAGTATTTTCAGGTTGGGTGATACCGACGTCAGACTACAGTATTCAAAGACCAAGTTGGAAAATTCGATTATGGGTCATTTCTAGTGGTAAGTATGCCTATCTCGTGTCGGTAGATCCTCTGGCACTCTCGTAGGACAATATTCTGATACTTTGGTTTTGATGTCACCAGAAACCGTAATGATAGTTACTGGGACATGTCAAACTATTTTTGAAGTGAACCTCGTTAACACAGCATCCACACCAAACTAAATGACTCTGTAGTACAAATCGGGTAGCTATAAGCTTCCATTCAGGAGATGGTGTGCTTGAAATCGATCATCGAAAGCCAAGATGATGATTTTCAGTGATTTCCCATTTTCACACCAGTGATGGGTCTATGCATTAATTAAGCACTATTTTTGAACTTACTGTATGTTTCAAAAACTACTATCACGGCTTTCTCAGACGTCTTTGTGCTAGAACTTTAGCCCGCGGAAGTTATTTTATGTGCCCGTAAATCTGTCGACACGAGGATGGCCTACCTTCAGATACCATTGGACTAAGCTAGGATTTAAACTGTTCATTTGGGTTCAGAAGGCCAACGTCCTACCGTCTGAGCCATTCATCCCAATATGCGTGTCTGGTTTGGGCAGAATCACTCTAATCAATTCATTAGAAGTGTTGAGACAGCATCTCCAACAAGGAAGCCGGCCTCAAGTACTCAAGGTTCGTTATATCTCTACGATGCGTTGCGACCCGACGGCTGGTTAAATACCGTACAAATCCACAACCTGCATTACATATCTGTCAGTTTATATGCAGCTCCACTTATGTCATGGAGAAATACCTTGGGAGATTTTGAACGATCTACAACACGTATATTGATCTCATTCAGTGACAGCCAGTGAATAAATTGGTTCTTTGCTTCCATGAAGAATCCTTCATGTAATTCCACTCTGTCATAACAATAATAACATGGCCCCGGCTACCCTGTGCAGGCATTTTATTTTGACACCATATGGATGCGTGCTCGTCAATTTTGACGGTCTGCTTTACTCTAGGCCTGCTACGTGGTAGAGTAAAGAAACTATCTCTTGGGCGTCTATTGCTGAGTTTCGATTAATACTGTCAGACACCAGGAAAATGCTGGGGCTGTACCTTAATTAAGGCCACGGCCGCTTCCTTCCAACTCCTAGGCCTTTCCTATCCCATCGTCGCCAAGAGACCTATCTGTGTCGGTGAGACGTAAAGCCACTAGAAAAAAAAATACTGTCAGATGAACACCAAATATATCATCAGAGAACTTTTAAACGCAGACATCATACGACATGGAGTGCCGAATGGAATTCTTCCCGCCCTTCAAAATCCCACCGTATCTGCCGGGTTTCATTCCACTAATTCTGGATCCTGAGGCCTACGTGTTAACCAATGATCTACAAAAAGAGCTATGTAATTCATTACGAAATTATCCATAGTCAAGTTACTTGAAGTTCAAGTACACGATGTCGCAAATATCGCTAAATACAAAAGTATAACTTACTATGATTTATTTTCTGAGAATAAGAATTTGTTTGTTATATTAAGGACACTGTGAAGAATTTCGCGAGTATACCGAGCGAGTTGGCCGTGCGGTTAGGGGCGCGCAGGTATGAGCTTGCATTCGGAAGATACTGCGTTCGAACCCCACTGTCGGCAGCGCAGGAGATGATTTTCCACAGCTTCCCATTTTCACACCAGGCAAATGTTGGGGATGTACCTGAATGAAAGCTACGGCCGCTTCCTTTCCACTCTTATCCATTTCCTATCCCATCGTCGCCATAGGACTTAAAAATAAGAAAAAAGAAACTCGCGATGTTCATATCACATTCTTTCTACATTCAAATTATTCCGATAGCAGCGTAGTGAGATCTAAATGAAAAATACGTCTGTTGGAGCAGCACCAAAACTACCCGTTTCACTCTTTCCACAAATTCTCAACCATATAATTAGAGATACAGCCAACTTTAACAGGAATCGCATAGCATAACAAGGAACCTCACGGCCAACTCGCCCGGTTCAAAGTTGCTAGTAAGTAATTAGGCTATTAGGTTATTCCATTTATTAGATTAATGAATCAGTATTATAACTTAGTTGGCATTAGATAATTAATTCAACTCAGCTCTCATAGCCTACTGACTATTGACTATGAGTTATGGTCATGAGGAGCCCATGACCATTCAGAATTGTATGCTTTGTATTGGAATGAAGCGCTCGGTATTATTCTCTCAGTTCGTATGTCGCATTATTGCACAACACTTCAATAATCGAATCACGAAATGACTGGTGTACGTGGACAGAGAGTAAGTGAGCCGACTGAAGCAATAGCTTAAACAAAACGACGTTGAATCAGAAAATCGTGAATACAATGAATTTTGCATGTTCTTTGAAATCATTAAAAATTGATTATGCAAACAATTGATTGGAAATCTCTCATCTGGGCGACAGCCCTAAAGGCAGGCAGGTCATTGATTATTGTGTGTGCAGATATTTCTTCATCTAATTCTCTATATTTATTTAATGGCGTTTTCACTGTGGGAGTTAGGCGTTGAAACATCAAAACTTGTTGCGAAGAGGTGGCTGCAGGAGAAACCTGAATCTGAAAGCTGGATGACGCGTTGGAAAGCAATTCATAGAATGAAGACAAGATGACAGCAGCGAGCGCTGAATGCTGCCTCTAGCTACATAGATTAATAGGAACCGTGTCTCTAATGTTCCATAAATCGGATCACTATATCAATTCAGTGATGTAAACGGAATCAAATGAATCGATTCAAGAAAATGAATCGAAAATCCTCTCACTAGTACTTACGATGTGAATTCTCCGAGGGTTGTAGTAAGTGAAATTGAAACCAAGTGCAACAATGGTAGTGCAGCTAGCTCACAGTTGCGATCGACGGTATTCTGAAAAGAAATACGTGAATTCTCGGCGGAACTGTCTTTTCATCGATTTCTTTTCAGACATATTTTGCTGAATGGGGTGGTTTCAATATATATAGTCCGGTTACCGTACAGGGTTGGTTTTTTCCTCGGACTTAACGAGGGATCCCACCTCTACCGCCTCAAGGGCAATGTCCTGCTGAGTGGGACATTTCGTCTGAGTTACAACTGGGGAGGTGTACCAGTACCTCACCCAGGCGGTCTCATCTGCTACGTTGAAAAGGGTGTTGTGCGGGATGTGAAGATTAAAGGGATAGGCAAAGAACAGGGAAAGAAGCGGTATTGGCCTTGAGTTGGGTACCATCCCGGCATATGCCTGGAGAAGAAGTGGGAAACCACGGGAAATCACTTCGAAGATGGCTGAGGTGGGATTCGAACCCCCAAATACACAGCTAACTTCCCTAGGCTGAGTTGACCGCGTTCCAGCCGACGTACCACTTTCCAAATTTCGTGGCAGAACGAATTGAACCGGGGCTCTGGGGGTGACAGTTAATCACACTAACCACTACTCCACAGAAGCGGACTTCATAATGCTTGATTCATGTTATAAGTAACATTAATGAACGTAGTGAGAATGATTTCTGGTAAGTAAGGTGTAAAGAATGGCAGGAGGGTAGAAATTAGGATATAGAGTTTAAGCTGGGAATCCACTGGGAGGACGAAGCTGTACGTACAAACCGACTTCGGTAGTGGGATCACGTGAGGATAATGAACGATAGGTTGCCTAGGATAATAATGGAGAGAGAGAGACCAAGGTTACTGAGATTTTATTGACTTTATAGTAAGAGGTGTGAAACTAAGTGGGGCCACAAAGCTAGTCGTAAGTAGAGACTTTCAGTTAATTAAGGAGGCTTGCAGACTGAACACAGAAAGGTATAACAGTATATGTGAAGATGTATGCATGTGTGAATGCCTGAATAAGAATAATAATAATAATAATAATAATAATAATAGTAATAGTAATAGTAATAATAATAATAATAGCAATAGTAATAATAGTAATAATAATTGTTACGGGGTTACCCGTGGACCAGCAGAGGTGAAAGGTGCCGGGTTGAATGGGTCTAACTACTATGTCAAGAAAGAATTTAAACTGAAATGGAGGGTTATATTTTCAAAATAAAAGTTAACAAATTCTCACTTAGTGAGATAACAATGACATAGCAATTCAGAAACAAGACTTAGAAAAATCCAAGATTTCAAAACTTTAACACACTTGGGCTACAAGCCCCTAGTTTTACAATTTTTGAGCTTCCAGCTCAAACTTTACAGAAGGGCATAAATTTACAAAAGGGCAGAAATCCCCAAAATACCAGGAGCGCCTACTCCCAACACACAATATTAAACCTCCCAGAGGCACTTTTACAACATTAGAAAAGAGCAGACGTGCTCTCACTTTTTGAAAGCCTATGCTAGGCGATATCAGAAAATTACAATCACTTGCCATCAAGGCACAACTTACAAACTTGAAACAGGGGTATCTAGTACCCAACCTATTGGGCCGTTGCGGAAAGAAACAAGTAAATGGCCCGAAACACAAATTGAATGGAGGCGAGTACTTGCACTCCTAAAAATGCATTCCAGAAACCAGTTACAAAACGTAGTCACCTCAAACCAATATGAAGGGGAGCTCGAGAGGGTAACACACTCTCTATCCCCGATTTACAGTTAAATATATTATGAAGTTTTTACATAAGCCGGCAGAAATTACATTTTCAGGAAGGTAGTTTACACAGTTAAAGTTTTGGACCTCCCCCTTGGGTTAAACCGCAGAGCTAGCAAGAAATAAAGATGTTAATAGGCCATTACCTTCCTGAAGAACTGCTGCCTGATGAAAGGGGCGCCTCCCGCCTCCTGCTTCACACACACACTTAGTTAGATGTTGATCAAATGGCCAAGAGACGTGAAAATCCACAGTTTATAAACCCTCCGGGAAAGTTCGAGACCTTTCATGAATAAACATCAAAAGTGACACTCAGAATCGAGGAAGAAGCCTGTGATAGGCTGAACATTAATTACAGAAATTCATGATTGGTTAAATTCAAAACTGGCGGAAAGAGAAGATCAATATTGCCAACCGAAAAATGAATGAACATAATTTAGTAAAAAACTTATGAATACAAAACTTCTTCAAAAAGGGTTCTTCTACTTCGCACCAAGGTGCATGATCATAGTTTATTAGCAGTGACATCTGTTGGAAAGGTCCAAACTTCTTGATGACTGGTAAACAAAACACGTAGAATTTCATACAGCACATGATACTTCTCAATAAGAAAATTACGTCCAATTACTGTAGTGACATCTTCTGTGTAAAGGTTGAAGTAGGTCTAGTTGCAAGTTCACGATTTCTCCAGTAGAGGAGTTCTTTTAGGCGCAAGATTCAAATGTGCGGCGTAGAGGTGTACCTCCCGGTACAATAATAATAATAATAATAATAATAATAATAATAATAATAATAATAATAATAATACATTCATAGCATACATGGAAATACCATCCTTTCTGAACTTTGGCGTGAGATTGTGTCATTTAACGTGCCAATAATCATACACATAATATTCACGAATATAAGTACAGATGACTGGTGACCTCCAGTATAGGACGAACTCATAACCATTTCCGTTACAAAGTTTGACCAGCAGGCTGTGTACTGTAAAACTTCAATATTTCCAGTTACTGAACTCTATTATTTATAGTGCATGTCATTACGTTGGATTTATGGGTTAAAAGATGTTTTTGTGCTAGTGGCTTTACGTCGCACCGACACAAATAGGTCTTATGGCGATGATGGAAAAGGAAAGGCCTAGGAGTTGGAAGGAAGCGGCCATGGCCTTAATTAAGGTACAGCCCCAGTACTTGTCTTATGTGAAAATGGGAAACCACGGAAAACGATCTTCAGTGCTGCCGACAGTGGGATTCGAACCCACTATCTCCCGGATACAAGCTCACAGCCGCGCGCCCCTAACCGCACGGCCAACTCGCTCGGTGTTAAAAGATGTAACGCGAAAAATGGGTTAGAAGCGCTAAGGATTTTATTAATAATAATAGTATGTTGTATCGTTCCATAGCTAAATGGTTAGCGTGCTGGCCTTTGGTCCAGAGGGTTCCGGGTTCGATTCCCGGTCGGATCGGGAATTTTAATCGCCTCTAATTCTTCTGGTCCGGGGACTGGGTGTTTGTGTTTGTCCCAACACTTTCCTCTTCATATTCACACAACACACTGCACTACCATCGACCACAGAAACACGCAATACTGATTACATCCCTCCATATAGGGAGGAAGTAAGGGCATCCGGCCCTAAAACAAGGCCAAATCAACATTGCGAAACAATTCGTACCCCTGACCCCACCGGTGTTGGAAGAGCGGTAGAAAAAGAAGGGGAATAGTATGTTACTGTTTTTTACATTCCACTAACTAATTTCTGACAGTAGTCGGAGACGCAGAAACGCCGAAAATTTCTTCTGTAGGAGTTATTTTACGTGCCAGTATATCTGTTGACAGGAGGCTGACGTATATAAGCACTATTTTGTGATGAATATGGCTGAACGTCGCACCAACTCAGTTTATTTCCTTTTTAACGATGTGTTAGGAAAGGGCTTGTACTGGAAAGGAAGTGACCATGGCTTTAATTAAGTGACAGCGATATTTACCTTATATGAAAATGGAAAAAGTCACCTGCAGGACTGCTCTTGGTGGAGTTCAAATTCACCATTTCCGGAATTCAAGCTTACAGCTACACGGCCAAAATTATGCAGGCAACTCATTCGGAAAATAATTTTCTGAGCAGCTAACCAGACAAGAATGTCGTTTATTCCTACCGTTACGCACTGACCTCAATTCAAAGGCGAACGTCATGGCCCTCATTGTAGCGATAATGCTCCATATCCTCGTATAATATTGTTCTAGTTGCATTTCTCCCTCACGCGTTAGCGCTGTTTGTACCGCCAGCTGTCAGTGACACATGCTGTCACACCAGCAGGTATTGAACGGTTTGTCTCCTTCGACATTCAAAGGGCGAATATTCTTTAAGTACGTTATTAATAATTGTTTGTCCCTTCAGTATTGAGGTATTTGAGCAGTAAATAGCTCCCTCAGTGGATCAACGAATCCCAAGACCGTGGGTTCAGGCAGAGGTAGTCGGATTTTTTGAAAGGTGGAATAAAGTGCAATCGACAAGTGGAAGAGTAAACAGGAAAGTAGAAATTGACGTACAAATGCCTGCCCACGATAGCTGAGGTCATATATTATTATTATTATTATTATTATTATTATTATTATTATTATTATTATTATTATTATTATTATTATTATTATTATTATTATTATTTTATCGGCATACATATTGCATTTTCCTTAATTTATTTACAACAAACTCCTCTTTTTAACTTCACAGTAATCACATTTGAAATAGTTCTTATGTTCACGGCTATACATCTTATTAGTGATAACCCAGGAGATACCTACAGATAAGTACGACTACTTTGTAGGGAATTGATACACCTATCGTGATGCATTTATCTATAAAATATGCTGGAATATTTATATCAATTTCACACTCATTTCTACTTCAAATTAATTTTTGTACTTCTCCCATTTTTGCATCAGGAAAATTTTGGGGCTGTACCTTAATTAAGGCAACAGCCGCTACCTTCCCAATCCTAGGCCTTTCCTACCCTTCCGTCGCCGAAAAACTTCCATGTGATTGGTGCGACGTCAAACCAGTAGAAAAAAAGTTCTTTAGTTAAATATTACAGGCTTCTAACTAACCAGTTCTCAGTCTGATTGAGAACATACGAGAGTTCTAATGTCCGAAATTCAAGGTAAATGTGTAGGCCAATCAATCAATCAATCAATCAATCAATCAATCAATCAATCAATCAATCAATCAATCAATCAATCAATCAATCAATCAATCAATCAATCAATCAATCAATCAATACTGATCTGCATTTACGGCAGTCGCCCAGGTGGATGATATCCTACCTGCTGTTTATCTAGTTTTTCTTAAATAATTGCAAAGAATTTGGGAATTTACCTTTTACTATACATACTATTCTGTTAAGACGTTACAGTTTTTTTATTACCTACTTTGACTTTCTTGATAATGCGTCGGTTGAGAAAGTGTCAGATTAAACCTCTGTAAGTATTTTGAGGTCTGTTCAGTCTTAGTAGTGAAGGTATGGTTGGTAAACATGGTTTCAGTTCCTGGTAGATAGACATGAAAACCGAGAACAAGAACCGGGTTAATTCCTGACAGCAGTGATGGAGATAATATAAGCTACAGTACGGTTCAACATTCTGCCTCACGTAGGATCAACGTTACCTTCCAAGTGCCAATGTTACCTTCTACTTCTCCACAGACCTTCACTGTGTGTACAGAGAGATACTTTATAACAGAATTACAATAAGGATATCTAGCGAAGACGATAACATGTGGAAATTACATTATATTTAGTTTCCAACTGCGACGGTATAATGACAAAACAAAATCGCAAAGTTCAGAATAAAACAAAACAGAAAGAGGAGACTTAAGAAGACAAAATATTCCTATAGGCCCGATAGCGTTAAAAGTTCTATAATTTTGACTGGCTGTTTCCTTCAAGGAGCAACTTTGGTACCCTGAATATTTTTGATTCCAGTAGGTGTGAAGTCCGGCTCCATGGCTGAAAGATTAACATTTTGGCATTTGGTCCAGAGATCCCGGGTCAATTCCTGGTCGGGTCGGGGTATTTTAACCTTAATTGGTTACTTCTAATGGCTCGGGGGCGGAATGAGTGTGTCGTCTTCAGCAGTAGAGTTCATCATAGGCCGGCCCCCATCCTCATATACGCGCTGGCCGCCTATACGGCGTCGAATAGGGGCTACACGTCCAAAAAGAAGAAAGTCGGGATGAAACGTAAGAGAGCTGAATTTCAAATTAGGAATACAACAGCCGGACTGAGTGCTTCAGACGGTTGAGGTGCTGACAATCTGACCCCAACTTGGCAGGCTCGATCCTGGCTCAGTGCGGTGGTATTTGAAGGTGCTCAGATACGTTAGCCTCCTGTCGGTAGATTTATTAGCACGTTAAAGAACTGCTGTGGGACCAAATTCCGGCACCTCGGCGTCTCCGAAAACCGTAAAAGAAGTTATTGGGACGTAAAGCAAATAACAATATTAATATTAGGAATACAACACTGGAACAGGTATCATTTGAAGTATTTACGATGTATATTCTACAAGCATGGTAGTACGCAAGTTAATACGGTGATTTCGCCTTTGCGATCAACCGTACTCTGTAAGAAAGAGGTCAGCTGCTGGACGAAACTAACTTTACACTGGTCTTTGCTTCACGCGAATGAAAGCTGGGTGCACTCAGGATATCTTACTCATAAGAAACCGACATTAAAGTAGCGAGAGTGATCGCTGGTACACACAGATGGGAGCAATGGCATGAGGGTACTCGGAATTAGGAGATACAGGCTAAGTTAGTAATGAACTCGATTGATGAAGCTGAGCACACAAACTGGATTTGTTGGTGTGGACTTCTGAGAAGGACAGGTTACCTAGGAGAATAATGGACTCGGTCATGGAGGATAAGAGAAACAGATAGAGGCCACAACGACGAAGTTTATAATGATTTAGGGCCGATGACCTAGATGTTAAGCCCCTTTAACAACAAGTATAATCATATAATGATTTAAGTATACGAGATTTGGAATTAAACGAGACCATAGAGAGAGTTACAAATAGAGGATTGTGAAAGGGTTTAGTAAGTTAACGGAGGTTTGCAGACTGAACGCTTAAAGGCATAACAGTCCATAACAAATATGTATCTATGTATGTATGTAGGAAATTTCCGATTGTACACATTGAAAAAGTAGTAGATTCTTCATGTACGTCTTTCAATTTTGTAAAGAAAAGTACATGAAAAATCTTTGTAGTCCAAACCCAGACCCCATAGCCCAACAGCCTCGAAGGCCTACAAACAGACCGCTGCTCAGCCCAAAGGCCTGCAGATTATAAAGTACCGTGTTGTCAGCACGACGAATTCTCTCTGCAGTTATTCTTGGCTTTCTAGACCGGGAACTTTGTCCGCATTCATTAACAATATCTGTTAAATTGCGCATATTTATCCAGGATTTATCACAAGATTATTTATTTGCAATTTGTTTTACGTCGCACCGATACACATAGGTCTGATGACGACGATGGGATAGGAAAGGCCTTGGAGTGGGAAGGAGGCGGCCGTGGCCTTAATTAATATACAGCCCCAGCATTTGCCTGGTGTGAAAATGAGAAACAACGGAAAACCATATTCAGGGCTCGCGAAATTTGGAATTCCAACTTACTATGTCCCGGATGCAAGCTTACAGCTGCGCGCCCCTAACCGCACGACCAGCTCACCCAGTAGAGTATATATCACAAGATTAACAAGGTTACAGGACCCGAGTTTCTCCCTTCAATTATGTGTGTGTCCTAATGAATAACTTGCGAATGGCTGAATTTCTTTCCACCAAATCTGATGTATTATTAACTCACATCCAGAACACCTTACTCTTTTATATTTTCCCTGTAGATCTATGAATTAAATGTACTCTAGTTAGGAACCGAATAGAGTACCATAAATTTAGCACATCAGACAATTGTCCCTTTAACATAAAATGCTTTAACCTTTCCAGAAACACAATTGATAGTGATTATGTTGGGATTGTTACTCAGGCAAGCTAAATGGTGTCGAATCAAAATGCTTGCATAAGAGAAATGAGGCCATACGATTGAATTGGTTATTTACTTTTTATTAGTTTATTTTTTTATTTTTTTAATCGGTCTATGGTTACAACAGTAAAAATCACGAATTATCAAGTCACGATGCTATTGGAACAGGCGGGCTATTTAAGGGAAATAATATAGGGGCTCAAATACATACTAGGAGTAGGCAGATCACAATTGAATAATGGGAATCTAAAAGCATCTAAATTCACTTTTTCACATTTTCGGTGTTATGATGAAAATTATTGCAAGCGTAGCCTTCTATCTATGTATAGCATTAAACACCCTAATCCGATGGTAACTTGTCAGCTACAAGCTGTTTATTATTTCGTGGAAATCACAAACCAATTTATTCCATGGAGTTAGCTAGTTTCTCCTTTCCATATAATATTCTGCCGCTAGTTGGCAACACTATCGCATGGCAACAGAAGATGAGAATGGCACAAATACATAACTTTAGATTTTCAGCGAAATCTCCTTGTTCTCATCACAAACGTTTGTGAGGAGTTTTACCTCAGACAAGTAAATAACTTCAGTGTAAATCGATTATCAGACAATAAACAAGTAATGCATATCTATATAAATAAAATTGTAGGGGGGCCGCTGTCTGTAATTTCTTTTGTTTTGCCAATTTTTCAGATATTTATCCGTTTTAGGTCAACTCAAGACCGAATCGGTGGTTTTTACGTTTCGTGTCTGTTTGTTTGTTTGTCTGTCTGTTTGTCTGTCTGTTTGTCTGTTCCACCATTACGTCGAAACAGCTAGATCGATCTCAACCAAACTTCATATTTAGAGTATACTCATCCCGCGGAAGGTTTCGATATGCATATCGTTTTAAAATCTTTGAATACACGGGGGGTTTATAGGAAAACCAGAATGGTTTTTCCACCATCACGTCGAAACGGCTGGATAGATCACAACCAAACTTCATATTTAGAGTACACTCATCCCGGGGAAGGTTTCGATATGCATATCATTTTAAAAACTTTGAATAGACGGGGGTTTATAGGAAAACCTGAATGGATTTTCCACCATCACTTCGAAACGGCTGCATAGATCTCAACCAAACTTAATATTTGGATTATACTCATCCCGGGGAAGGTTTCGATATGCATATTATTTTAAAATCTTTGAATATATGGGGATTTATAGGTTCTGGTTTTCCTCCATTTTCTCTTATACTATTGATTTTCTGTAAACTTCGTTTACCGTACGTGAAACGTCTCTTCATTATAAACAACTTTCGTTATGTTCATAATTTACCTAACTCTTCACATGACGGAGAAATTTACTATTTTCCGCTGGTATCATGCTCTACATTGAGTGACCGACAGACCGACAACAAACCTACAGGTTACCATGGCAACGTCTCTGACTGCATGCCAGCAGGGAAGTAACGTATTGCCATTTTCCTCATCATGCTTTTAAATTCGTGGTTGTCCCTTGGGTAGAAGGCAAGAGAGGCGTCAATCGGCCTATCTGCGGGATATTGGCGGAATATCGTTGGATGTTATAACCGCCCTCGAATAGATTAAGTAATAACACCATTAGTCATCTTCTTATTATTTGCTTACCTAAGAATCACTGGACCCCAATTTCTCCTCTGTTACCGCTTTATTATATCCATAACTCACACTAGCATAATTTGTTGAGGGGCATTTGTTTTTCCAATACATTCACTTGGCATTTACACATTTGTCGTTATGCGGCTGTTTTCAGCTTATAATCCATTTTCTATTAATTTCAGCTGTCTTGACTGTATTATATCCTTCCTTAATCACTTCGTATGTACGCGAGTGCTAGAATCTACTGCAGATATGTCCACCAAACTTCATATTTAGAATACACCTGTCCTTGATAGGTTTTAGGGCAAATATTGTTTCTAAATCCCTGAACTGACTGGGGGTTTATACGAAACCGAAACAGTGATTTTGCACTTCCACAAAATATACACAACCAAACTTAATGGAAATCTACCTATCTTAGTAGAAATTAATTTCTAAACCTTTTTTCTCATGCTCATCATTTCGATACGAGGATTAATAAGGGAGATATCATTAACGGACCGTTTTTCTGTACAAGTCCCATCGGACTTAACTCACGACCGGGTGCGTGCAAAGCGTATTCCTTACAACTTGAAAACTACTGAAGGCATTCGAACCAAAATTTATATTTAGCACCCACCTGTCCAAAGGTAGGTTTTAAACGTAAATAACATTTCATGTTCCGGAATGGACTGGCAGTTTATAGGGAACCGAAATGGTGATTTTACTCTTCCACAATATATACAGAACAAGACCAACCTGACTGGAAATCGACCAAACGTGATGGAATTCCACCTCTAAACTTTTTTTTCATGTGCATTTTTTCGTCAGGAGGATTAATAAGGGAGATATCATGAATGGTCACTTTTGCAGGTTAAGTCCAGCGGACATAGCCCAAAAGGTGTTTTACATGGAGCAGATTCCTTATCTATATAAACAAATCGTAACGACTGTGTGCCTCTACACTGACTATTTTGGCGAAATTTTCGTACAGCTTTCCGTTTAATGGGTAATAATGACCATCTCCATAATTTTTGTTTTAGTTTCCTGAAAGTCCTAATTTTTACCCGCCCCGCCCAAAATCCAGATTGCGGCATAATCTGCCAGAAGAAAAAGAAGATAATTGAAATTTGACAAAATTATACTTTTTAGCCTGTAACGAACGGAAAACATCCTAGATGATTAAATTTTTCACTTTTTATCCCCGAAGAATATCGAAATATGCAGGCAATTTTAATGATGGTGCACACCTTCGGAAATTCCTATCACATAACGGATTGCACAATCTCCGTTCAATTTGGAATGATCTACAACCTTGCTCTTATGACTTTTTGCCGTATCTGTATCCCTTTCACGTTTGATTTTTCTCTATTAATCGATGTTAAGTCAATTTGGAATTTTCACATGCATAATTCATACTTTCAATTACTTATATGAAATACAGAATCATCAAACTCTTCACGAAAATTGGCCCTCCCAGTAGCCATATGTGAGCCAAATGCTATGTATGTAGCTGTCACATAATTATGCGAAAAGTAATGTAATGTGAGATAATCTTACAAAACCTTTACCCTGTTCCACGTTTCTAACTCAATCTGACCCAAGAATAGATGACATATCAAAGGACCAGCCATTTAGGCCACTAAATCTGGCGTGTCTTATGGTATAATCCTTTGTCGGTATGACGTACGTTTAGTAGCAGTTAATCTGTAAATGAAGGTCTTCAATATTGTGAACACGCATATACTTTCATATGTCGATCTATATATATTCACTGATGTCGATTTGTAGCGATCGAGAAAGGGTGGGTCTGCTACTGTAATCAGTACTCCCCACACCGACTTTGACTGGCCGTAGGAAAGGGTTCCTTCTCCAACTCCTGTGTAACTGTCATTAGTAAGGAAGGCCTACAATTGTAATGAATAGTTCCCTTCTCGATTTGACTTGCAGAAGGCAAGTGAGCATGCAGTTTTGTTTAAAACTTCCCTACCCGATTGTGTTTGGCAGTAGGCAAGGGTGCCCGCCATTATAAAGAAATGTCCTCATCTAAAATGTGACTGGTATTAGGCATAGTGGCCTGCTATTTTGATGGAAACTCACCAATTTGGTGTGACTGGCAGTAAGCTGGCTGGCAGTAGGAAAATGGTCCTGGCATTATAATGATAACTCCACAACTCAATTTCGAGTGATAGTAAGGTAATTGCCTGCCATTATAATAGAAACTCCTCAACTGTAATCTGTCTGGAAGTAGGAAAAGGGGGCTGCCATTTTAACGAAAAGGACACAAATCGATTCTGTCCGCGTAGTAGGCAATGGGGCCTGCAATTATAATGTAAACTTCCCAACTCGATTGTGAATGCCAGTAGGCAAGTGAGCCTGCCGTTATATCACAAATCCGTAACAAACACTTTACATTGGAAACAACGTGCGGGGACCTCCCCATGCTCTTTCTCGGATAACGCTAAGAGACATGCAATTTTAAAACAATCTTATTTACTGCATGTACACTATTTACTTCGATATTCGAATACAATGTAGAATACTGTAGCGAAGCACGGGTACATTCGCTAGTATGTAGTAAATTAGGCGGCCATAAAGGGTGTTCTCATGCTTGCAGTTTGTTGAGACACTTTGGAAATCAGAAATCACCTAATTACAGTCATATTTAAAAATAAAATCCTCTCCAACTCCAGTTACTTTGATATTCATAATTTATTTATATTAAGGTAGTCCTGGAAATTAAAAAAATGTCAAGATGATTTGAAGGGAAACATGGCAATAAAAAGTCTTTATCCCTCCTGTATAATTTGGTTTATTGTAGTTAATGGGTTTTTTATTTCTATGATTAAATTGTAGAAAAATTATTCAATCGCATGATGAACGACCACACACATGACCACACAGATCAGCAGCTCTATACAGTACGCATAATTATTCATTATCAGAGGCGTATCATATGAATATATGCCTTAAGACAGTGACGATTATCACGATCATCTTCAGTAGCTATATACACTACTGTCAAATAATTGCAACCAATGACCCAGCAATGTGTACAGTGAGGTAGCAGTAGTTACATCCTCTTGCTGTTCCCCTGTTTATGAATACTGCACTAACTCCCTGACACTCGCCTGTGGTTTAGTTAAATGTAAACGTGTGTTGTCACAACTAGCTGAATGTCACAAAGTAACATTAATGTTTGAAAGACTCTTGTATTCATGATGTGGTAAACTAGATGTCAAAGGAAATGGCAACATCAAAAGAATAGTTTCTTCCTATAATGTTGACAAAAAGACGAAAAACTTATAAAAACGGGAAATCACATTAAATCGTTTTATTCCTGTTCGTAATGCGGTTGATAAACATATGGCCTCTGTCATATGGAAATAACTATTTACGTTTAGTTTGTTTTAAAATAGCCCGTACCGAGCTCGATAGCTGCAGTCGCTTAAGTGTGGCCAGTATCCAGTATTCGGAAGATAGTGGGTTCGAACCCCACTGTCGGCAGCTCTGAAGATGGTTTTCCGTGGTGTCCCATTTTCACACCAGGTAAATGCTGGGGCTGTACCTTAATTAAGGCCACGGCCGATTCCTTCCTACTTCTAGCACTTTCCTGCCCCATCATCGCCATAAGACCTATCTGTGTCAGTGCGACGTAAGTCAACGTGTAAAATCAATAGCCCTTGATAAAGACCAGATAGGTACACTGAACGAGAAAATTAAAATTAACGATAGTATATTACTGTGTGTTTTGGCTGCTAGGTATATTACAATATTTCTCTAATGTTGAAATAATATGCTTTCTACGAGAGCTAATGCGAGTCAATGCAGAGTTTCACTTAAGCCCTTATAACTACATTCGGTGTGGACAGTCTTAATAAAATAAAAAATAGCCTGAAGGTATTGAACCAAGGAACATATTACAGAAAGAATTATGTAAATAGGTTCATTTGGCTAGGATTTGAGTCAAAAAGAAAACAAGTAACAAGGGATTTTAGGCTGTTTTTCTGAAACTGCATTTAGGCAGGATGTGATTTCCAAAATTTGTCTCTTTAGTTTTATAGAGCTATCCAAGACTCGTGATTTGAAATCTTCCGGCACAATTACGGAACTTGCTTAATTTTACGTTTTTCATAGTATGGAGTCCCCTACTGAGTTTGCTAAGAAGTGTTTTCAACTTTGAAAGTGATACGGTTGACCCTTTAACTCAGTCCGGATCAATTAATTATGACGTCAGCATTCATCGTATACGAGTAAATAAGGCTTGAGACGGATGAAAAGTGAATTTTGCATAAAGGTTATACATGTAGAGGTATAAAATGTGCTTAAATTCTCTGAATACGAGGCCGACCTTCAGAATTTTAAATGAAGTTATATTGTAACGGTGTTAAAATCGATTTTCCGTTGACGAGCTTATATGGCAGAGCCAACATTTTAACAGAAGAGGAGATTAACAAATTACATGAGTGGTGCCGCTTAATGGAAAGTTAACCGCGATGGTTGCCGGATAAAGCTGGAAATTGATCACCACACACTACTTGGCTGAGATTAAAGCTTCCCATTTTCAGTTCATTATGTGGGAACTAGTATCAGGTTATAACATTTTGATTACAGCTGAAACAGTATCATGTGTCACAGAATATTCATCTGCAAGGCAAACACTAATCATAACCATATCTCTATCATCATGCTTACCAAATAGTTAAAGGCATGATAGCAGAGTGACATCATTATTTTGACAACAATGACATAGGAAAGTGGTAGGACTGAGAAGGAAACAACAGTGGTCTTAATTACGGTACAGCCCCAGCCCATGTCTGGTATAAGGTCGGAAACCACAGAAAGAAAAGGCTACTGATGGTGGGGTGCGAATGCACCATCTCCTGGTTTCGTCTGGTTCTTAAAGCACTACTTCGAAAGCTACTTCAATATGTTAATTTCCCTCATTTCGCATCAAAATGTGGAGGGTTCGTAATCCATCATGAGTCTGAAGCTGTGCATATTCTATAAACGTTCTCACGCTGCTCCAGCGGTTCGGGCCGTCTTTTGTCACGAATGTTCGTTGACAGGCTTTACGTCTCGCGGATTAAAACCGCAGAATTTACAGATAACTATCGCCTCAATACGTAATGACCGTCATTAAAAGGACATTTATTCCTTTAATTCTCGAACATTGAATTATGAATCAGCATACTAAATACGTTTTCAAGAATATTATTACTTAAACGAGTTTATTATGATGGATAGCGTACATGAAATAAACGTCGAGACATTTGAAACATAAAAGGAACGATTGAGATTAATTGTGCGTTTCACTGGAGTCTAATGGGGTGGTCTGAAGAAGAATAATGACTTATCTGACGGAGATTAGTTAAGCTATTTAATTATTTTAACAAAATATGTATAGAAATTCGTACAGTAGATTTTCACCACACATGCAGGTGGTTCGAATACCATCAAAGAACAGGTTTAAAAATACAATTTGATTTACGTGGCACCGATACAGATAGGTCTTAGGCGACGATGGGATAGGAGAGTGCTAGGATTTGGAAGGATGTGACCGTGGCCATAAGTAAGGTACAGCTCCAGCATTTGACTGGTGTAAAAATGGGAAACTAGGGAAAACCACCTTCAGGAATGCCAACAGTGCGGTTCGAACCCACTATTTTCCGAATGAAAGCTGATAGCTACGTGAGCCAAACCGCATAGCCAATTGTCCGGTTAAGAAATTGTTAAATTGCGTCTTTGTTCTAAAATTGTACAATATTTTATGATTACGTTTTACAAATTCGTACGGTTATATTTCGAAAGACACTTCAAAATGTAAATTTCTAGGTGGGAAAGTCTAAAATAAGACGTCTGTTTAATATAGCTTATGTAGAACTTTTAGCCTCGGCATAACACTGTGTAAACCGCTGAAGATATCCTCACATTTTGGACTAAAGCTACTTTGAATAATCTGCAAATAATCCCATTCAAACTGTATTTTTGGATGTATAATAATTACCCATTCAGTAAAAATAAATAAATTCAAAGAGCTGCTTATTTTTTACGTTAGTCACCATTAGTCATTTCTGGATGTTTTTTTTTTCTTTCGATTTGCATTACGTCATACAGACACAGATAGGCCTTATGGCGACGATGGGACAGGACAGTGCTAGGAGTGGGAAGGAAGTTGCCGTGGCCTTAATGAAGGTACAGTCCTAAAATTTGCCTTGTGTAAAAATGGCGAACCACTGAAAACCATCTCCAGGGCTGCCGACAGTGGGGCTCGAATCCACTATCTCCCGGACGCAAGCTTACAGCTGCGCGCTCCTGACCACATGGCCAAATCACCCGGTATCATTGGAAGTATTACCTTTTAGAATGTTTCTTTAACCTCTGACATTCAAGGTTCATTCAAATATATTTCACCCCAGTAAAAAGGACAGGTTCGCCTTTGTATTCCACTGAGTGATGTTTCAGAAAACTCTATTGGCAAAATCAAGTGGATTCACAAAACCTGGATGACACTAGGAAGAGACGCGGGTAAAAGCAAGTAGGTGTAAAAACCATTTGACGAATGTGAGTGTGTGAGACAAGTAACTACACTACGCGTCTATGTACAGGTAAAATTGGTTCTACATTCACTGGATACAGTCAAGAACGCACCCGTGGTGAGTGAAATTGATCAACTAACAGAAACACAGTGGTTATTAACGAGAAAACTGTATAGTTAACGTTTGAATAAAGTTCTCCAGGTAAATGACATCTTAGAGCTGCTGAAGTTCCGTCATTTTATGCGACATATTACACAGTAGATACCCTTTCTATTATACGTTATTTCACGGGTTATCCTTGAGGTAATACAATTCTAGAATCCGTCTAGAGCGTTTACATCCTGATGCAAATACTAATTATATTGATTAAAATGTAAAATTAAAGACATTCTCTTCAATTACTCAGAAACTGGTAGGTAGCCATTTCAGTCTACAGCCTGTCAAGTACAAACGCAATAGTGATTTCGAGAAATGTTGAAGAAAAATAAGTAGATGTTACATCAGCTTCTATTTTCTAGTAATAAGTGTCTAAAGCAACGTAACAATGGTAATTGACTGTACCGTTATTTTACATTGAAAGTGATTAAAGAGGCTATAATAATAATAATAATAATAATAATAATAATAATAATAATAATAATAATAATAATAACGTCCCTTCCAGTCTTCCCATTCCCACCCAGGCCCCTGTTCAGCATAGCAGGTGAGGCCGCCTGGGCGATGTACTAGTCATCCTACCTAGTTATATCCCTCGACCCAATGTCTCACGCTCCAGGACACTGCCCGTGAGGCGGTAGAGGTGGGATCCCTCGCTGAGTCCGAGGAAAAAACCAACCCTGGAGGGAAAGCAGATTAAGAAAGAAAGAAAGAAAGAAAGAAAGAAAGAAAGAAATAATAATACCGGTATCAGGAAATGTATTTGGCTTTAGCCGGACTGAGTGGCTCAGACGGTTGAGGTGCTGACCTTCTGACCCCTACTTGGCAGGTTCGACCTGGCTCAGTCCGGTGGTATTTGAAGGTGCTCAAATATGTCAGCCTCGTGTCGGTAGATTTACTGCCACGTTACAGAACTCCTGCGGGACAAAATTCCGGCACCTCGGTGTCTCCGAAAACTGAAACAGCAGTTAGCGGGACGTAACGACAATAACATTATTATTATTATTATTATTATTATTATTATTATTATTATTATTATTATTATTATTATTATTATTATTATTATTATTATTATTATTGTTATTATTTATTTATTTACTCCCACGCTAAACGTTGTGTATTGGTTCCCACAACTATGCAAACTCTTAACGCACGGATGGCAAACCTTCACCGACTAGCATGCCAATTAACGTCTTGTGTATTGTTTATTACTGCCTAGTGTGTCATTGTTTATTTTCCTTTAAAATCATCATGAAATCCCTTATTTGACTTCAGTTAGGTGTTAGACTGCATAACATATAAATCCATTCGACTGAATATTACATTATTTTATTTTGCGTACATCACCGAGACTTACATATTTAAAAACAGGTTAATTTTAAGAATCTGGTATATTTTTGCTTTAACCTGATAACATTTGTGTAAAATATAGACATAGAAGCATCCGTGGCTCAGGCGGAAGCGCGCCGGTCTCTCGCCGCTGAGTTCCGTGGTTCAAATCCCGGTCATTCCACATGGAATGTGTGCTGGACAAAGCGGAGGGGCGACAGGTTTTCTTTCCGTGTACTCCGGTTTACCATGTCACACTTCATTTCAGAAACACTCTCGAATATCATTTCATTTTCCAGTCATTAATCATTGCCCCAGAGTAGTGCGACAGTCTTCTGCAGTCGGCACAATTCTTATCCTCTCCGCTAGACGGAGGCTTCATTCATTCCACTCCTGACCTGATCGCATGACTGGAAACAGGCTGTGGATATTATAACCATAGAATTAATTGAGACATACTTCTTTAATAAAGCGAAATGTAAAAATGTGTTATGTTGCAAACTTTTTGATCTATTTATTACATGCTGAAAACATTAAAATGTGTGGTATGGTGTCTGACGTGCCGCAGAGGTCGTGTTTGCGTGTCATAGGTTTGCCTTAACGCAATGTATCTTCGAAATCGTAGTAACATATGAAGCAATACCAACTGATTATCCTACGGACCGAGTTGGTTGCGTGGTGCAGGCGACGTAAAATCTCAGATGGCATGCTGTAAATTGTGGGTTCGAATCGCACTGTCTGCAACCCTGAATATGGTTTCCTGCTGTTACACATTGTCGAACCTGGTAAATGCTCGAAGCCTGTACCTTTCCCAGTCCTAACCCTTTGCTAATCCTTCGTCGTCATAAGACCTATGTGCGTGGGGTGACGTAAAACAAACAGAAAGAGGAAAACTGATTTTCCAACATATACGAGAAAGGTATTACTATTTCAGAAATACTTCAAAAAGGATTGGCCATATATCACACTTCCTGCCAGTACAGAAGTACGCAATGATATATACATTCTTCTACATAAGTTTGGCATCAGGAAGGGCATCCGGGTGTAAAACGGGGCTTAATGCTCACAAGTTATGACCAGAGATTACTGAAAATTGGCCAGGAAATAATAATAATAATAATAATAATAATAATAATAATAATAGCAGTGGGCCGCTAATAAAATGAAGTACTATCAATTTTTAATGAAGGATTTTGAATGCCCTTCCAAAAACAGTAAACCTACTTAGTGGGACTTGAAATTATTATTATTACACTGGCAAAAAACATCCAAACACCATGAAATAAGGAATGTAGAAAACGGAAATTCTGGCAATATATTTGTCGACGTAATTAATTGATTGAAGGTACAAGCAAAGATACCATGCTGGTCCATTTATAACCGGTGTAATCGCCTGACTGTTGAATGCGGGCATTGAGTCGTACAGGTGCCGGATGTCAGCTTATGGGATGGAGTTCCATGTCCGTTGCACTTGGACGGTTAATGTCAGTTGTGGATGACGCTGGAGTTGTCGTCCAATGTTATCCCATACGTGCTCGGTTGGGGACACGTCCGGAGAAACGATCAGGCCAAGACAACATGTCGACACTCTGTAGAACAATTTGGGTTACAAGAGCGGCATGGGGGCGTGCGTTATCCTGTTTGAAAACACCGCCAAGAATGATGTTCATAAATGGCAGCACAACAGGTGGAATCACCAGACGGACGTACACAACTGCAGTCAGGGTGCGTGGGATAACCATGAGAGTGCACCTGCTGTCATAGGAAATTGCTCCCGAGACCAGAAACTCAGAACCGGCTTTCTTCGGAAAACGCAACGGACCTCCAATCCATTCTCCAATTATGTCTCGCTTGAAACTACTGAAGTCGCAAACGGCGGTGACTCGGAGCTGTCTTTTAAGTACCGTAACCGATTTCGAACAGTTTTTTGCATCACTCTGGTGCCAAATGCCGCTCGAATTGGTGCTGCAGACGCAGTCCGCTACGCCACAGCGATACACCGTATACGGCGGTCCTCTCTCTCGGTGGTGCCATGGGGACGTCCGGATCCCGGTCTTCTTCTGTTGCCAGCACGCACGCACAGTGGAGACATTCCTACTACGTCGTTCTGCAAGAGCGGAGAAGGAAAGTCCACCTTCACGTAGCCATATTATATGGCCTCGTTCAACCGCAGCGAGCTGTTGATACTGGCCACTTCGTCGTCGTAAAGGCATTTTTGACCCACTCACAGTCACTCCGTCCAATCTCACAGGTAACTAATGCTCTCGCATTACTACTACTACTACTACTACTACTACTACTACTACTACTACTACTACTACTAAACGTTTTCATCCCTCCCCTGAAGGGGGAGGCAGGCCTCATAGACGGTGACGCCGTCTCTCAGGCCGGGAGATTTATTACAGTGAAGGAGATGTTCGGTGAAGGTGAGGGGGGCGGGCGGCCGTGACCTATGCTACGAACTGTCCCGTCATTCCCCTTAGTGCAGGAGAATGGAAAACCACGGAAAACCATTCTCAGGACAGCCGACGGGTGGGGCCAGCCGTCAGGTCCAGCCATGTCCCTTCTCCCGAATGCAGAGGCGTAGAGCCACGGTAGAGCCGTGGCCACCCCTCCTCTGCGCGGTTGGCCGGTCAGAGTACAGAGCTGTTGGACCACCGACCAGCCGTAGCCTTTTAAGGGACGAAACCCAAGGGCCGAAACCCACTCTGCATCTACCGACGTGCTCTCGCACAGTACAGCCCGTATTTAAAGCAAACGCGAGGTGCAACGTCATGGAGCCGCTACGAGCACCATGCTAATGCGATTTGCGGGAAATTTTAATCAGCGTTATCTTGCAGACATATAACCACGCTTACCAACATTAGTTAATCTAGCACATCCCGTTCTTCGTGTCTGGATATTTTTTCCGCCGGTGTATTATCATTTTTAATTTTGAAGTTAAAATGGGTAGATCGTATCACAAATTTAAAAAATGTATATATAAACACGGGTGAGAGAAGAACGATTTTACAAAATTTGATTAGATGCAGAGATATATTGATAGGATACTTCTTGTGTCATCCAAGATTTGTTCTCTTAGCTCTTAGAAGACTTCTTTAAAAAATATCTGGGATAAGAAAGTGTTAGGAGTTGTAAGGGAGTGACCGTGGCCGTCATTAATGTTCAACCCCAGCATTTTTCTGCTGTAAAAATGGGAAACAACGGAAAACCGTCCATGGCTGCCGGCGGTGAGGCTCGAACTCACTATCTCCCGAATGCAGGTTGACAGTAACGTGGCCAAAACCACCGAGCCATTTGCTCGGTTCTTGGGAGAAGTATATGGGCTACGGACTGTAGGGCAAGGCGAAGGCATGCATGTGAAAATTTAAATAGAGTGCATTCTAAGTGCCATAGGTTAGATATGAGGAGGTTAGTACAGGTTAACATGGCACGGAATGCTACGTCAAGCTATTCTATGGACAGACAATACTCTATATGATGGAGATCAGTGCAACTCACAATATGCATGCATCCTCAGTAATGTCTCGTAGAGTTGCCTAATAATTAAACGCCTCTACGTGACAGACATGTAGCGTGATTTGTGATCAGCGGAGCAGGTGTTGAGTATGGATGTCCTGCACTTCCTATTGGGTCCTATCTTATCTCATTACGTAATGACCATCTCAGAGAATTTCCTTGATTATATAGCTGATAAGTATGCACTTCTGAGAGATACAATTCTAAAAGAAAACTAAATAGATGTGCCTTGAAATCGATGACAGGAGATATATTTTGTAACAGAAAGTCTTCTTGGCTTGAATATGTACTTCTCAAATTAAAGGGCTTTATGCGGTTGTTGTAAATAGTGTTTGATAAGTTTGTATCGATTTGACTTTCCTTTCCGGATTGAATACGATCAAGGGCGTGTATGCACCAAATTTTCCCCATCTTATGTACCAGTAGCCAACGTACTGCAAAGATTTATCATCCATTTTGCCACTGAATGCATAATAAGGTACTCATATTCACAAGTGAGTCACTCCTTTCACAAGATTAAAAGTCCTGTGACCGGGCGAGTTGGCCGTGCGCGTTGAGGCGCGCGGCTGTGAGCTTGCATCCGGGAGATAGTAGGTTCGAATCCCACTATCGGCAGCCCTGAAGATGGTTTTCCGTGGTTTCCCATTTTCACACCAGGCAAATGCTGGGGCTGTACCTTAATTAAGCCCACGGCCGCTTCCTTCCAACTCCTAGGCCTTTCCCATCCCATCGTCGCCATAAGACCTATCTGTGTCGGAGCGACGTAAAGCCCCTAGCAAAAAAAAAGAAATCCTGTGTTGATTGGTTCGGTTCCAACCTGGATTGTGAATTCTTGTTGTCCTTTTGGCTATTTGTTCTTTAGGAATTTATTTATGCTTGTTAAGAATTATTTTCGGAATGTATTCAAGTTACTGAATTTTGGATCTTGATTTGGTTGATTATCAGTGGTTGTGAAATAACATTATCATTCTTGATCATACAGGACTCCTTTATTTATGGGCCTGCCTAACTTGTTTCCATAGCGCGCCTTAACACATCGAGCATGGTGATCCATTTTACATTGAAAAATACCAATTTGATTCTGCGCCGTCAATAAAGCAGGTACCATTCACTACCGGGACCGATTCTTCTCATCATATACGGCTCCTCAAACAGGAACTTGCCATAATATTATAACGTCAAACTTTAGGGAAAATGGTGTAAAACGATGCTAATGAATCCTATGAATATTACTTTAGAATGTATAATACACGATAGTTATATAAACAAATCGTTGGACAATTTTACAGATTGGACTCAGAAGAAAAGTTTCATTAAATAGAATTGAAGAAATTCAACTTACAGAATTAAGCAAATTTATTGTTAAGGATTTGTGCGTATGCGTCCCCAAGAGCTTGATGTACGCTATTATGTTCATGGATATTATGTTTGTCGTTGCCGGTTCAATGTTCCATTTCCTGATGAAAATCTTCGTCAGCTATTCAACAGCGAGGTTGCTACACTGCCTTATTTGCGGCTCCATTGTCCTGTTGGCCAGACCTTTGTTGATTTCATCACAAACTCTCTCTCTCTCTCTCTTTCTCTCTCTTTCTCTCTCTTTCTCTCTCTCTCTCTCTCTCTCTCTCTCTCTCTCTCTCTCTCTCTCTCACACACACACACACACACACACACACACACATACACACTGAATTCTACAATACATAAACATACACCATTTATTATTTTTTTCTCATTATATATCCGACAAGTTAGCTGAACATGGCTTCCGAAATAATGATCTGGATGTATAAATTCGTGAATTCACTACAATGCACTATTGTTACCTACCGGTACCACTTCCTGCGAGGTTCATCCTCGTCTTTATCACAAAACAAAATAAATTAAAGATGAATACTCAGACACATTGACAGCGCCTGTCTGGCGTAACACTTGTGACAGCTTGAGTGTCAAGAAATTGGACATCTGAAATGTGATGGATAGCTCTTAATGTTCTTTCTGGTCACACCGAGGTAAGGCAAGCAACCATTAGGTTACAACAATTTCTATTTGGTGTTTGTCGATTATTGTTACGACAAAATATGAGATGTATATGTGTGTTCTGTATCAGCCCCCGTACTGTAAGTGTAGCGTTCCTGCCTCTTACCCGTAGGCCCCGGGCTGCATTTTCGGCCATGTCAGGGATTTTTACCTGGTTCTGAGGGCTGGTTCGAGGTTCACTCAGCCTACGTGATTACAATTGAGGATAATAATAACGTTATTTGCTTTACGTCCACTAACTACTTTTACTGTTTTCCGAGACGCCGAGGTGCCGGAATTTAGTCCCGCAGGAGTTCTTTTACGTGCCAGTAAATCTACCGACACGAGGCTGACGTATTTGAGCACCTTCAAATACCCCCGGACTGAGCCAGGATCGAACCTGCCACGCTGGGGTCAGAAGGCCAGCGCCTCAGCCGTCTGAGCCACTCAGCCCGGCTACAATTGAGGAGCCCTGACGGTGAGATGACGGCTCCGTTCTAGAAAGCCAAGGATAACGGCCGAGAGGATTCGTCGTGCTGACCACGTGACACCTCGTAATCTGCAGGCCTTCGGGCTGGGCAGCAATCGCTTGGTAGGCGAAGGCCCTTAGGGTCTGTTGCGCCATGGGGTTTATTTGTTTTTATATGCGTGCTGCGTACATCTCAGTTATGATATTTCTTATACCTTCTTTTTCCACCGGTCTTCCTGCTCCCTGCCAGGGTCGCGAGAGTGTACTGTGTCACACTTGCTAACATGTCTTTGTTTTCCGTCCAGATCTCCTTCTTGAGACCTACCCTGTGTGGAGAGATGTATTCACAATCTAATGTTTTTTGTGGCAGTGGTGTGTTAATGAAGAGGAGTGTGCACGGAAGAATACCAGCACAATTAATCAGACGTGGCTAAAATCCCGACCCGACACTGAATGGAATCCAACGTTCTCTGAACCGATTGCCCGAATTCTGACCGTTAGCCGAAGGAGCCTAACTGTGATGTTCCTTATACCAGGCCCAGGTATAAACTTCTAAATAAATGTGATAACCTAAAATACTTTTAACGATATTTTCCTCGCAACCGTCACACTGCTGATCGTGACCAAGATCACCACCACAAACTGACAACTCTAGCAATGTTTAGTCTGAGACTCTGAAAAACGAAATATGAAGAACACTTGGTTATTTGCTGAATTCCTTATCACCAGCTAGACGTTATGTTTGACCGATGACACACAGTCTAGCAAGCTACTGTACGAAGCTTGTATCAAAGGGACGAAAGAAAACTACACAAAATCAAAACAAAAAGCAAAACCAACACAACCAACGCAACAGAACTGATGTGATGAGATGAAATGAAATGAAACGAGAAGACCGAATATGGCACATACAATTTATAACGGGCTTTCCCCTTCCATGGTTCCTACAACCCAGTCAAATGTCCTAAAGCTATTGGTGTGCCTAATTGTCAGCGTGACACCACCCTCATTTGGCTAGTTTTGTCTTGTAGACCGGTTCCACTGTCTTTCGCATGAGCCATCTCCTCGGTTGAACTCACGGGGCAAAGGGAATCCAATTACAGCCATCAGTTCAGGATTAAGAAAATCCATGACTTGGCCGGGAATCGAGCCTCCGGCCTCGAGATAAGGGGCAAGAACGCTACCCTTACAGCATAAGGCTACCTGACAAAAAGGAAGTACTGCAGTATTGTAACGCAATAGTGTAACATAAATTACTTTGACATAGTATATTTGCATCGGCGCTGTTTGAAAAACAAGATGATTCCAAAGCAAAGGGGAGAATATGTCACCAATTCTCCTAACAAGGTTGATGAGGCCAAGATTCTGTGTAAAACAAACAGTAACGAGCAGAGTGATAGGAAGCAACACTGGGGGGAGGGGGATAAGAGAGGTTTCCGTAGTAGGTACCAGAAATGAGAGAAGGATTATCATTCGACAATTCAGATAATGAAATATATTAGACAATTGACTTTGTAATTACATACACAGCTTATCATGGGATTTGAAAATATCCCAAGAGATAACATAGATGAAGTCCAGTAATGCATTTTCCCACTTTCATTAAAGACCACAGAGTTCGAACAATCAAAACAAAGGAAGAAACTGCTACCCAAACTCTTCTCACAAACTTTAGAACGATTTACACATACCGTAGACTCATAACATTCCTTTTTAGGATAACAAGGATAAACTATTCATAAAGCAACATTTTAGTATGACAACCATAATTATTGTCCACGATTTTTAAAAACTAACACCTCCAGGGTGTTTTACAAAACTCTAATAATGCAAGCAAAGGAGGGACTGGAGGGAAAGGAAGAAGATGAAAAATAACAAGGATGAAAGAAAAACAGGAATCCGACTGCGCGATACTTAGAGAGAGTTCTTTCACCGGCTACCGTGCTATTTAAAAGTTTTGAACATATCATGTCGACGGTGGTCACTCTTAGTCCAAATTTTAGATTTTCATCTTCATTTTATGTCGTGAAAATTTTAAGTCCAAAGAACATCGAAACAGATTAGGCACAAAATAAGGCCTTCAGTAAGCAGAATGAATAAACAGACAAGTGCCAGAAAGGGTGAATTTAGTTCTTGCAAAATTAGAAGTGAAGTGCTTGCTCACCCAGTGTCCCGACGATACGAAGTTTCCAAGTGGACGGAAAAGACTTGCGCTAGAATACAGCAAGCCGCACAAGGAAAGTGGCCCCATCCCCCCCCCCTACACACACACACACACACACACACACACACACACACACACACACACTCTCTCTCTCTCTCTCTCTCTCTCTCTCTCTCTCTCTCTCTCTCTCTCTCTCGCTGTGAGCACGGCAGTGCTTTATATATACGCCAAGAAGGAAGCCCAGTAACTTCGAGAAGTTTTGGATGACGTAGTAGATGACGTAGCCCGTAGAATGTTAACACAGAATGGCAGTCAGTATGTAGTGAGGCACGGGAAGGAAGAGACGGGTGAGCACCAAATATGATTAAACCATTAATACATAGATAATAACAACAGTAGAAATATAGATATTGCAGAGTATATGGAGATGTAGATGTGACGATGTTTCGAGAAGCTTGTAGAACGTAGATCGAAGGGTTATGGCAGGAGTACGTTACAGTATGTAATTCAAATGAAGTTTCCAGTCTGTATTTGCACTAATAGTAAATTATAAAATAAAATGGTTCGAATCCGCAAGTACTGTTAAGGATTATTTTACTTTTCATTTAAATCATATCTATACTACTTTGTAGAACATTTGATCATAAGTTGTTAAAGAAGAGCTGCGACACCATCCAGAGAAACCATCCAGCAAGTACGTGCACTAAATGTCAGCCCTGAAAAGGTTTTTCCGTGGTTTCCCATTTTCACACCAGGCTGTACCTTAATTAACGCCACGGCCGTTCCCTTCCCACTCCTAGCCCTTCCCTGTCCAATTGTCGCCATAAGACCTATCTGTGCCGGTGCGACTTAAAGCAACTAGCATCTCACCTGATACGCCGAAGAACATTTGGTGGTTAAATTTGAAGATCCAACTTGCTTCCAAGCTGAGAACTTCACACATGCAGACAGACCACAGTTTTAATATGTCTAGTTATTATTTCACCGAGCTCAATAGCTGCAGTCGCTTAAGTGCGGCCAGTATCCAGTATTCGGAAGATAGTGGGTTCGAGCCCCACTGTCGGCAGCCATGAAGATGGCTTTCCGTGGTTTCCTATTTTTACACCAGGCAAATGCTGGGGCTGTACCTTAATTAAGGCCATGGCCGCTTCCTTCCCACTTCTAGCCCTTTCCTGTCCCATCGTCGCCATAAGACCTATCTGTGTCAGTGCGACGTAAATCCAATGGCAAAAAGCTTATATCTCGGTTTAAAGCTAAGGAAACCGAGATTACAGTTACATTTTTATTCACCAACAAAATTATCTCGGATAACGGGCTTTATCTCGATTTCATATTTTACTGGAGCAGAAGGTTGGCCGGTAAAACAGGAAATCTAAGATAATAGCCTCTCAAGATGGCAGCTCGTAGACAGCTGGAATATTTAACCGAAAGAGGATCTCGGCGACGAGGAATATAACCAAGATTATGCCTAAAAAAAGGCCTGGGTGTACAAAAAGAACGCGATATATACTTCGAGTACTACGATGACACTGATTTTGAAACATACTTCAGGTTATCTAAAGCTTGTACACTGTTGGTGTTATCCATGATCGAATATAACCCGCAATTTCCAACCCACAGGTAAGCCTATGATGAATTCTCAAGTACAGTTTACACGACTGGATGACGTTTTAATGAAGAATTAATGAATAATGCCTTCTTGAGGGAACTATACAATGTGTAGGCTATAATTTTTTTTCTTTTTCTTATTGCAAACACTGCGCCTCACCAGGAATGTGTCTGGGTTACTAAATGGTTTAGGGCTCAAATATTGTTCATAGAAATGTCCTAAAATTATAACATCTACCACCCAGATCCAGTAGGCACATCGTTTAATTGTCTTCCGGCATCTCTGTGTAATGCTATACTTGATGACTAATCAAACCAGACACGTAATGTTAAATATATGCTAGAACTCCTCGCACAACCTACTGATAAATATTACTTCACGTTGAAAACCTCATCAACACCTAGCTACAATGTTAGAAGTGTACGATGTGAGCTCAGGAGAACGAGTAGGAACAACCTGATAATGTCAGTGTCACTCGTCACCTTCCTAATTGGAGAGCTCCCAGATGATCCCCTCCTCTGGGAATAACGGCTTACTACTTGTAACAACACACTTCTAATGGTGACAAGCTGAAAATACACTGACTGACAGAGCAAATGCAACACCAAGAAGGAGTGGTCAGAACTTTATGCCAATTGCAGGGTAGACTGACGTCACTGAGGTATGCTCATGATGTGAAATGCGCCGCTGTGCTGCGCACGTAGCGAACGATAAATGGGACACGGCGTTTGCGAATGGCCCACTTCGTACCGTGATTTCTCAGCCGACAGTCATTGTAGAACGTGTTGTCGTGTGCCACAGGACACGTGTATAGCTAAGAATGCCAGGCCGCCGTCAACGGAGGCATTTCCAGCAGACAGACGACTTTACGAGGGGTATGGTGATCGGGCTGAGAAGGGCAGGTTGGTCGCTTCGTCAAATCGCAGCCGATACCCATAGGGATGTGTCCACGGTGCAGCGCCTGTGGCGAAAATGGTTGGCGCAGGGACATGTGGCACGTGCGAGGGGTCCAGGCGCAGCACGAGTGACGTCAGCACGCGAGGATCGGCGCATCCGCCGCCAAGCGGTGGCAGCTCCGCACGCCACGTCAACCGCCATTCTTCAGCATGTGCAAGACACCCTGGCTGTTCCAATATCGACCAGAACAATTTCCCGTCGATTGGTTGAAGGAGGCCTGCACTCCCGGCGTCCGCTCAGAAGACTACCATTGACTCCACAGCATAGACGTGCACGCCTGGCATGGTGCGGTGCCGGGCTAGAGCGACTTGGATGAGGGAATGGCGGAACGTCGTGTTCTCCGATGAGTCACGCTTCTGTTCTGTCAGTGATAGTCACCGCAGACGAGTGTGGCGTCGGCGTGGAGAAAGGTCAAATCCGGCAGTAACTGTGGAGCGCCCTACCGCTAGACAACGCGGCATCATGGTTTGGGACGCTACTGCGTATGATTCCACGTCACCTCTAGTGCGTATTCAAGGCACGTTAAATGTCCACCGCTACGTGCTGCATGTGCTGCGGCCGGTGGCACTCTCGTACCTTCAGGGGCTGCCCAATGCTCTGTTTCAGCAGGATAATGGCCGCCCACACACTGCTCGCATCTCCCAACAGGCTCTACGAGGTGTACAGATGCTTCCGTGGCCAGCGTACTCTCCGGATCTCTCACCAATCGAACACGTGTGGGATCTCATTGGACGCCGTTTGCAAACTCTGCCCCAGCCTCGTACGGACGACCAACTGTGGCAAATGGTTGACAATGAATGGAGAACCATCCCTCAGGACACCATCCGCACTCTTATTGACTCTGTACCTCGACGTGTTTCTGCGTGCATCGCCGCTCGCGGTGGTCCTACATCCTACTGAGTCGATGCCGTGCGCATTGTGTAACCTGCATATCGGTTTGAAATTAACATCAATTATTCATCCGTGCCGTCTCTTTTTTTTCCCCATTTTTCATCCCTTTCGAACCACTCCTCCTTGGTGTTGCATTGTCACTGTCAGTCAGTGTAGTTGATACTGCACATCTCATCCAGCCACAGTTGCACAATTCCACTCATCATCCTTTAAATATAAAGTTAATCGACACGTATGATATAATTTACTGTACATTGCGTATTATATTATTACAGTAAGCTCTCGATAATATGCGATAAATAATGAACAGGCTTCCATTGATTAACGGGCATTGGATGGGTGAGTGCTGGCCTTCTGAGTCCAACGTTAGGTTCGATGCTGTTCAGTGCGGTGGTGGTGCTAAGTTACGTCATCCTCGTATCGGTATATTTACTGGCGTGTAAATGAACTCCTGCGGTACCATATTCTGGCATCGCGGCGTCCCCGTAAACGAGAAAAGGTAGTATGATAACAAACCAATAACCTTATTATTACGGTATCGAAAACGGCGAATTATCCACAAATTATTGTTCAATTGTTGGCTGGCAAAAGCTGCTCTTATAGGTTTAATGAAGGAAATCTCTTGTATAATCAGCGGAATTTTTATATTATACATCGTCTCCGTGGAAAATAATTCCAAACATATGAATAAAAAATTGGTACGTATTATTAACCTAAATAATTCACCTCAAATAATGCATTAAACGTTAAATACCTAGCACAGTCATTAAATTCATGGACTGACCATCTGGTGCTCCTGTGGTGCACTACACAAGATTGGTTTCACCAGAGGATAGTGCCATGACAGCTCTCCGCCAGTCCCAGCAGGAGGTAGTTGCGTATATATAGAGTAAGCGGAAGTGTGGTGTCCATTAAAGTAAACTCGTGTCCTCGTCCTATGATGGTGCATCTCTTTTCAGGCACACCCACAATGGATGTGAGCTGCATCTACAATTTTAATCACATCCCAGCCGTCCTGCCATTCTTAAATTTCTGGCAGTACCAGGAATCGAACCCGGGTGACCGAGAACGGCAGGTAATAGTGCTAAACGTTACGCTACGAAGGGGGACCTGGTCTCCATTATAAAGAATGGTTCAGTGCGAGCGGCGGAACTTAAGTATGTCCTAGTTTGAGCAATGGCCAAATTTCAAGTTCTGCCAAAATTTAGGCAAATCCGCTAGGGAAAACTTTGAGGTTATGAAGGCGAAATCGGCCGTAGCCCCACGACGGGAAAGAGCCGTGAATATAGTCACCTCATAAGACTAAGTTGTGCTTAAACTGTAGGCGCCACTCCAAGCAATGCTCGACAGTAGTACGCATTTGTATGCTGTGTTGCCTACGCTGTAGGCGCCAGTCCAGGAACTTAGACTGCAGTAGAATATCGACATTCTATTTTCACTTTCGGTATGTTAATTATCAAGTGGATCATAATCGAACTTACAGTTCTTTTCCAGAGTATCAATATTTTCCGAGATAACGGTACTTTATATGTTTTTTGGGAACTACGCAGTTTTCTACAAATAACTGGAACTTGTGGACGTTCCATATTCAACCGCTGTGATTATTTCTTTTTAATCGGACAAGTACTTCTCGAGAAAATTCAATATATTCGAACGTGCTTCATTTGCCAGCCGTAGGCCACGTTGTTCGATTGAATGACAAACCCGGTGGCTAAAAGATACGCTATGCATGAAACATGAGCTGGTGACGTACAGTGTACCTCACCTTCTCCTAAAACCTAGGTATTCGTTCTCGTTTCAGGTTGTTTCGGCCCCCCTTTTTAGGCCCCTACACATGCTGATGACTGTTGGGTTTGATCTGGTGGGTAGTTCGCGTGGTAAACCGGGTGCGGCTCTCCACATGTCCCAATCTAGCAGTAGGTTGGCTCACTGCGCTCTGGAAAACTGCGTAACCATGGTTCCTTCATTTTCGTCAGTAGTCTTTCACGACGTAACCCATCAGAAGACTTAGATAAATCAATAGCGGAACAGTCCATTTGCCCTCTTGAATCTGAAATATATGTTATGACTGGCAGAAATCCTGCAAGTTATGCCTCATTGGGGTAACGTTTCCTAAACCCGAGCTGCCTTCTCTCAAATCAGTTAGTCTCAAACGTGTCTAATATGATCACAAATAATGATTTCTCAGACCCTACAGTCGAAACATCTCAAGAAGACTGGCTTGCAATTATCCATTTTATGTATATCACCAGAGCCCTGCACGTATGTGGATGCGGATATCCGCGAAGTTGGTGTCTTGGAGGATGCAAACTGTATGACAGTGCGGATAATTATGCTGATAATTTCTAATTAATGAAGTTTTTTGATTTTCACCCAGGTACAATCTTTATTTTTTGTTTTTGGTTGGTCTATCCTTGACATTAGTATGGGAGAATGATGATACATGAAGAACCTTGGGAACCTAAAGCCGTAGGTCTGACCGAAGACTAACTGACTCCTGTCCGCAATTAGTGGAAGGAAGGAACAAAGGTTCCGGAAGAGAAGCAACCGCTCAACACGTCGGTAGTTGTTTCACATCTTTATTATTATATGTAAATTTCAGTAACTCGTCAGTATTAGTCACCTCCTCTACATCAAACCATTCCTAACTGTGTTTGTTTCTAACCTGCATATACTTTTTGAATTTTTACCGCCTTGGCTGAAGGGGGCCTGCACTTTTCGAGGCACTTCGTTTAAACTATACGTCGACCGGACAAAGTACAGTGCATACCTTTCGACATTATGACTGGAGTGATATATTATCTATACTAATATTATAAAGAGGAAACCGGGAGATAGTAGGTTCGAATCCCACTATCGGTAGCCCTGAAAATGGTTTTTCCGTGGTTTCCCATTTTCACACCAGGCAAATGCTGGGGCTGTACCTTAATTAAGGCCACGGCCGCTTCCTTCCAACTCCTAAGCCTTTCCTATCCCATCGTCGCCATAAGACCTATCTGTGTCGGTGCGACGTAAAGCCCCTAGCAAAAAAAAATAAAGAGGAAAAATTTGTTTGTTTGTAACGAACAGACTCAAAAACTACTGAACCGATTTTAAAAATTACTTCACCTATAGAAAGCTACAATGCCAGTGAGTAACATGGGCTGTATTTTATTTTAAAAACAATTCGAGGTAGGGGGCACGGTGGGGAGATATAAAAATAATAGGCTAATATAGGCAAAATATCGAATTTGTCGTATAAGGACGAGACAAAGCTCAATTTAATCCCCTTGACGCAAAGAACAAAACTCGGTAAGCCCTAGGGGCCCTTAAACCATGTTTTAAGGCCCTAAAACCAACCGTTACGGAGATATTGGCACCACACTGCCCCTGCTCTAGGAGTCGGATGAAGTAATGAACTGCCGTAACCATGCCAACGTCAGTTCCAGGATTCTACAGCAGCGAAATTATCTACAATAACCTAACATGTTATAGACATGAAAATTGATATTTGGAATACCCTTTAAAAAGAAAATAACACAAATATTCGTTTTCAGAAAATCCACTTAAGGGGGGGGGGGGGGGCGGCGAGGGTGAAAAGAAGTAAGGAAGGAGTTGAATTATTTATATGAGGGTACATAAATTATATCTCAAAAAATGAAGATGCTACAGTCTTTAAAATTGGTACTTGGAATCGTCTTTAAAAATTAACACACTCTTTTTGGAAAATCCACTTAAGGGAGTGAAAAGAATAAAAACGCGGGTGAATTTTTAAAATGAGAATCTTCTTCTATCTCTTTACCCACACCTGTGAGGTTGCAGGTGCGAAATGTGTTGCAGATGTGGAATTGACCCTGTTTTACGACTGGATGCCCTTCCTGATGGCAACCGCATGTGTAGGGATGTAATCTATACTTCTATACTAATATTATAAAGAGGAAAATTTTGTATATTTGTTTGTAACGGATAGACTCAAACACTACTGAACCGATTTTAAAAATTACTTCACCTGTAGAAAGCTACTTTGGCAGTGAGTAACACGGGCTGTATTTTATTTTCAAAACAATTCGAGGGGAGGGTGACGGGGGAGATATAAAATATTAAAATATTAGGCTAATATAGGCGACATCGAATTTATTGTACAAGGACAAGACAAAGCTCAATTTAATCCTCTTGACGCAGAGAACAAAACTCTGAAAACCATGTTTTAAGGCCCTAAAACCAACCGTTATGGAGATATTGGAACCACACTACCCCTGCTCTATGAATCGGATCAAGAAACGAACGGCCGTAATCATGGGAACGTCAGCTCCAGGATTATACAGCAGCTAGATTATGCATGTATGTTTGGGCATAGCTGCCAACCAAAATTGATAAACATATGACTTACTATCTGGAACAAGTAAACTGTTGTGTAAGACGTTCATAACACTCCTTTGGGCGGGGATGGAAAAGGAGTGAAGTATAAAAATAATAGCCCTGGAGATATCCGTAATACAGCGACCAGCGTTTGTCGACGGGCCTCCGTTTTTACGTACTGGCTTAGATTTCAGCATTTTGCGGAGTCTGTTACCGATAGATTAAACTATTTTCTATCAAATCATGGGGTAGTAGGATCACTGATGTTATTAGTGCCGATATTTTGGCCCACTTTTACGATCATTGTAATCATGAAAACAACCTGTATACTGTACACAGTTGTCAAGATGGTGCGCCCATAACTTGAAAAATTTTCTCAACAATTATACTCAGATTCATTATATGATGTGCGACATGAGTGACAAGCCCTGAGAATTATAATCCTCGATAATTATTGTAGTTTCTTTTTTGCATCGCGTATTTCCTTGATCATTTGTAATAGTTACTAAATGTCGCATCAAACAAATACATTCAATAATATTTATACTTATTTGTGGTACTATCTAGCGGAAGTATACTTACACTAAACCTGCAGCTTTGTGAAGGGAGCAGGTATATCTCGGTGAGAATGAAGGAAAAACATGGTAGCAAAAGATCTTAGAAGTCGACGCTAATTAGAAACTAATATTTAGGGGCCCCCATGAAGAAAAGAAGAAGAAGATACACTATAATTGCAAACATGACAAATATTTTTTACGTACTTAAGTAAATACACCAGTGATATAAATATCTAATGAAGTCAGTCACACCGACAGTATGAGTAACTATAGCCAGTTTCTGATAACCCGTACGAAGAACGGGTACTTCTGCTAGTGCGATATATTATGTTTCATGACGAGAGACGTAACAAGCCATGTTCTGTGGTCGTATAAGGACGACGAAATAGAACGTAACCTAGCTTGGCAAGGCCATGTTGCATGTCCTTTCCTCCCACCTATACGTGTTCTGGGCTAGTGGACTACACAAACGGGTGGTTGAATGGACGGCTTAATTTATATCATACAACTCGGAGAATCAGATTAGGTGAAACACTATCTGGTCCTGTAATGATAAGAGGGGAATCTCGCAGGGCATTATCACTGGGCCATTTTAAGCTTTCTTCTTTCTTTCATTCTTTCTTTCTTAATCTGTTTACTGTCCAGGGTTGGCTTTTCCCTCGGACTCAGCGAGGGATCCCACCTCTACCGCCTCAAGGGCAGTGTCCTGGAGCTTCAGCCATCGGATCGTGGGATACAACTGGGGAGAATGATCAGTACCTCGCCCAGGCGGCCTCACCTGCTATACTGAACAGGAGCCTTGGTGGGGGATGGGAAGATTGGAAGGGATAGACAAGGAACAGGGAAGGAAGCGGCCGTGGCCTTGAGTTAGGTACCATCCCGGCATTTGCCTGGAGGAGAAGTGGGAAACCACGGAAAACCACTTCCAGGATGGCTGAGGTGGGAATCGAACCACCCACCTCTACTCAGTTGACCTCCCGAGGCTGAGTGGATCCCGTTCCAGCCCTCATACCACTTTTCAAATTTCGTGGCAGAGCCGGGAATCGAACCCGGGCCTCCGGGGGTGGCAGCTAATCACACTAACCACTACACTACAGAGGCGGACCTTAAGCTTTCTGATGTGTATAAATGATATGAGTAAAGAATTGGTATCATAGGTGAGGTTTTGAGTAGATAACGATAGACTCTATAAATTAGTAAATAAGTTGCGGGATTGTGAGCGACCGCAAAATGACCTGAACAATATTGTGAGATGCATAACAAACAATAGTATGATCGTAAACGTGATAAAATTGCAGGTTGAATGTTTGGCCAGGAGGAAATATACTTTCAGCTGCTATTACTGTGTGTATGGGGTGAACGCGCCCACTGGATCACTGTAAATACCTAGGTGTTTATGTAAGGAAAGACCTTCATTGGGGTAATCACGTTAACGGGGTTGTAAATGAAGGTTATAGATCTCTTCATAAGGATGTGAAGGCCAGGGTATATATTTCTCTCGTAAGGCCCTAATTAGAGTAATGGTTCCACAATATTGGATCCGAATCCACGCCAGGATTACTTTATAGTAAACGATCCAAGGTAATGCAGCACTGTTCTTTTCTGGGTGACTTCCAATATAAGACCAGTGTTACGGAAAGGCTGGGAAGACTTGGAAGTCAGGAGACGAGCTGATCGACTATGTGGTGGGTTCCGAGCTGTCATTGGAGAGACGGCGTGCGTGCGAAGCTTGAGTGGAGCTTTTAAAAGCAGAAAATATCAAAAACGTTAAAGTAGGAATTCAATGGGATTGAGAAAATATTTCCAAGTTCTCTGAAATCATTCAAGAAAAGAGTAGTAAAAAATTAAGAGGGAGTCTTCCACCTGGGCGGCAGATTTAAATGCAGATAAATGATTGATTGATTGATTGTTTGATTGATTGATTGATTGATTGATTGATTGATTGATTGATTGATTGATTGATTGATTGATTGATTGATTGATTGATTGATTTTGACGGGTTGCGGATTAACACTTTGAGGACTGTTCTGCAGTATCTTCAGACTGAGATCATTCCGCGCTATTTCCACATACACAGTTATTCGTTTTTTTATATCTCACAACACTGCTATAATCTGAACTGAAATGGATGCACTTGGATTTATCTCTGTGTTTTTTGCCTGAAGGCTGTAGCAAATATGGCATGCAGTAGCGATAAAGTGCAGATTTCCTTGATCTTCTCAGATAACGCATTATGTCTTCTATTGCAAGATTGCTGTTGTGGATAATATTTGTACTTCTGTCCCAATAAAGTCTACAGTATTCATTTTCAAGGACTAGTTGTGGGAGATACGTTCAACAAGGCGGTGAATACCGAATTGGTACTGATGAGTCAGTGTGTGGTGCATTATTTTTGGTGATTGAACACGCGTATATTGTAGTGCTCATTTTCCAGTAATAAGCATCCCGAATAATAATTAATAATAATAATAATGGGTCCTTCGTAATAATTTGAGATGCAGTCGTTATAAATCTGGCTTACGTGTTTCAACCCAGTATCCGGTCTCCTTCGCCCTACATTCTCCCAGCTCCTACACCAGGCTGTCCACTCTAATTGGCGAACTCTCTGTCGGAAACTGCGAACGCTCCCTTGGGAATCCCCGCCACGATGTTGAAAAAGACAAAAGGAAGCCAATTGCAGGCAACAGTAATGAAGCTATATTGATTCGATACATTTCTCCTCTTCTGACCTCGCGTCTCTAAGGGCTTAATGGATTAATCGGACGTGATAGGAAGTAGACCTAGCCTACGCTGCAAATTAACCAGTATTATAACCAGCCTAAATTATACGGCATAATAATTACCCAGTGGGACAAATGGGGTGCTGCCAGTTGGTGATTGCACATCTGCCTTCAAGATAGCGGTTCGGTAGGTTTTTAAGACATTCAAATGCAAAACTTCCTGGAGATTTCTTCTGACATATTAAAGGAATTACTCTCGGACAAAATTTCGACGTCCTAACATCTGTTATAATACATAGCAGTTGAAGGAACGTAAAAATATGAAATAATAAATATCCACTACACTCAAAGGTGTTCGAATATCTCTGTTGAAGATATCTCAGATAATGCCCTTTAATTATCCTGGGGTTTGTTTATCGATAAATGTTTTACTTCCCGTAAATTCCGTAGTCTTGATGAAGTAATGATCATGTTATTGCTTTTTCGTCACATTAACCACTTTTACCGTTTTCGGTGACACCGCGGTGTGGGAATTATATCCTGCAAGAGTTCCTTCGCGTGTTGCTAAATCTACTGGCATTACACTGGTGTATTTATCATCGTCAATTAGCACTGGACTGGGCTGGATTCCAGCATTCTACCATCCGGGCGACTGAGCACGGCAAATTTCACTGTATTGTTGTTTCAGTAGAACTCGTTCGTCGATGAATGTTATCACCTAATCGGGTCGATCTTAACGTTTTCACTTAAAACATCATCATCATCATCATCATCATCATCATCATCATCATCATCATCATCATCATCATCATCATCATCATCATCAGGAGCAGCAGGGTCGTAATAATAATAATAATAATAATAATAATAATAATAATAATAATAATAATGTCCATTTATAAGTAATAATAGCTATTGCAAAATTGCCGTATGGCATTAAATATCGTCCCTTCGCAGTACGTTCATAGTCAGATTCTGGGCAAATCCTAGGAGGATTAACAGTAAAGGTATCGCTTTACTCCCTTCCGTCGGTAATCACTGTTTTCTCTACAAACTCGACAGATCTCGACTTCATGAGGCTTCAGCTCGGATTTTTAAGCATAGGTACTGTAATAATAAATTAAAAAGGTTAAAATGTACACTTAAGGCTTGGTTTCTGAGAACTGACGCATGCGAGGTGCGAGGTGCGAGGTGCGAGGTGCGAGGTGCGAGGTGCGAGGCCGACGTTGCGTACTTTCGTCCCAATGACGCTGCGAGGCTCGTGGTTTCCCAGGCTGCGAAGCGGATCAGTTGCCGAGCACATGTCTCGCAGTCTGTGCGCTAATGTTGGAAGACGAAACGGATTATGTGTCAGTACTGGAGGGTTTTCTTCACCCCTATAGCAGTATCAATGGAAACTGTTGATGATCTTGTGATGTCAGCCTGTATCGTCCACAACCTTCTCCGGAATGAGCGAATTCCTTGTCCAAATTAACACTTTATTGGCAATTTGGAATTAACAGAAGAAAACATGATTCCTCTGGCAGCTGACAACGGAGGTAATTCTACACATGATGCTTTGATGATAAGAGACAGCTTCAAGAAATATTTTTGTAGCAGGGAGAGAGAATCGGTCTGACAAAGAGAATGTGCTAACAGGGTAGAGTGAAAGTTTTTCTAACGGACAAACATGTGTTTGTTTACCTATAGTTTACTTTTTCTGTGACCCAATTAGCATAATAACAGAATGAACACCGTTATTAAAATAATACACGTGATTTTATGAAATGAACAATACTGAAGTCAAATTTTGTAAAATTATATATATTGGCATATTTGATATTAAAGTAATGGATTTATTGGTTGATATATTTCTAAATCTGTTAATTATTTAATCCTTTGAAACTGAACTCATTATATTTGTTATAAGTAACATCAATAATAATAATAATAATAATAATAATAATAGTAATAGTAATAATAATAATAATAATAATAATAACAATAATAATAATAATAATAATAGACACCCTACCACCAATCCACAGAGGCAGCTACCACATTAATGTAAAATCAAAGAATCCCAAGAACGGAGGTTCCAAATGACAGTAAATTAACATTAATCGCCTGGTACCTCCGTTTTTTGGAGTTTCTATTTTTACGAACTCTTTCCTTCTCAAGATCATCGTATAATACATAAAACTAGCAACATTTATTAGCTGTTCTATCCAACTTCCGTGATATCATTTTCCATAAGTTTTTCTTTCACAACGTTGTTTTTGTAGCTCTTGTGTTGTAAGTTATACAACACTGGGTGCATTCGAACTTCTTCAGTCAGTTCCTCGTCCACTTCGTCCGTAAAGATCACCGTGTTGCTTAAAACAGTAAAAACAAGAACAGAAACAATGTCGCCTCGCACAAATCTGGCCGGACGAATCAGTGCGCGGTGACGCTGCGAGGTCTCACTGCGAGGTTGCGCACACTGCGCACCGCGCAGCTTGAGAAACCACTTGCATAAGTTCGTGTAGTCCGGATTTGTGCGAGGCGGGCCTCGCACCTCGCATGCGTCGGTTCTGAGAAACCAAGCCTTTACTTGGCAAGTAGGAAATTGTGTCTAGCCCGCCTTACTGTTATTTAGGTGAGTTGCACAAATTGTAAGGTTTCTAGAATATTTATGCAAACCTCACTGCAGAAATATTTTGCGGGTTAGACTTGTCCTACGCACTTAAAAATTTATTTATTTATTTATTTATTTATTTATTTATTTATTTATTTATTTATTTATTTATTTATTTATTTATTTATTTATTTATTTATTTATTTATTTATTTATTTATTCTGGTGGTTTAATGTCGCACTAACACATCGGATGTTTTTGATGACGCGTGGATGAGAAAGGGCTAGGAAAGGAAATGTAGTGACTGTGGACTTAATTAAGATACAGCCCCAGTATATGATACATGTGAAAAAGGCAAACCACGGAAAACGATATTAAGGGCTGCTGACGATGAGTTTCGAACCCGCCATCTACCGAATGCAAGTTAACTGCTACGCAACCCTAACCACGCGGCCAAATTTCTCGGTACTTAAATACTGTAAGTTTACTGTACGTTTATATATATATTTGTGCTTAGAAATCCAGACTCTACTCATGACTCAAGTTAATAGAGCAAACGCCTGAAAAGCCTTATATCTGATCTGTTTTTGACATGCTCTGTTGGTGAAAAATATCTAATTCCTTCCATGAGAACTTAGAATTTCCCTTTCGGAATTGCTAGGCGGGCAATAATTCCATTGTGGAGATTTATCTCCCGTATGCAGTTATCAGATTGTGTCTCTTATAATGGGCTTCTGATAAGTTCACCTGCATACACCCCAGCGTCAGTGGGTAGGGTCTGACACATCCCTCTCTGATGAGTCTAGTGTCAGACCTAAGACGAAACGCTAGTTAATAGAGCAAACGCCTGAAAATCCTTATATCTGATCTGTTCATGATAATGACATAATGCTAGCTACTTATTTAAATTCCTTTCTAAATATCGTTCTCTTCCAGTGCATTCATAGTCGGATTCTGGGAAAATCCTGAGAATATTTCCCTGGGTGTGGGGTTGAAGAGTAAATTTATCGCTTAACATGATTTTTTATATCGTAATAATAGCCAATCACCTTTGGGGATTAGTACAATACCTTGACGCCAAGTTTTATCGTGTTTGATTCTCGATCTGTCACGGATTTAAAATTTGTCTGAAGGATTTATGAAGAGTTGGAATGTTAGTCCATCTGCATATTTTTAGCTTTGGTGTCTGTCTGTTTGTTTGTTTGTCTGTTGTCTGTTGTCTGTTTGTCTATAACGTGGAAACTACTGGATATATTTCCACCAAACTTCATACTTAGAATCCACCTGTCCTTGGGTAGATTTTAGGGAAAATATTCTAAATCCCTGAAATGGCTGTGGGTTTATACGAAATCAAAACCGTGATTTTGCAGTCCCACAAATATAAATAAACAAACTTAATGGAAATCTACCTGTCTTAATTTAAATCAATATATAAACCTTTTTTTCTCATGTGAATCATTTCGTTTCGAGGATTAATAAGGGAGATATCATTAACGCACTCTTTTACAGGCTGTCATGCCATTTCAAGGTGGATTAAACGGTTTACCTATAAAGCAATTTTACTCTTTTCTATAGAACAGATAATGAGAGATAATGAGAGAGGTTATCGTCGACGAATGGTTTCATAGTTACGAGTCATAGTGAGACTGTCGGTCTCAGGTTAACAGCAATATGTAACCGGGAAGTAGAGAGAATTACGCACAACTTCGGACCAGGAACTGATCGTCCTCATTCTGTCTCCTCTTTGTTCAGCTCTATCGTACTTCACGTTACTGCCACATGCTTTCGTAGAAGAATATCAATTTAAAATGTCGTATTAAATGTTTGAATACAGGCAGGTAACTTCGCATAAATTCATGAAGGAATTGTAAAAGCGATTACCAATTCCTGTGTGAAGGACGGGTACATATGGTAGTGGCTAATAAATTCAATTCAGTTGTGTTTAGTGACAGACTCCATGCGGTACACGGCTTCTGGACTCATTACTATTCTATAGCATTTCAGCTTCAGATTTCCTGACAGACATCGCTTGTTTTAGACGTTTTTATTCAGTCGATAGACGAGCTTCAACTTGCTGCTTTCTTTCATAAGTTGGTTTCAATCCAGTCGCCAACATACATTTCTCCAGTTATTTGAATAACTTCTTCTAGCAACATGTATCCATCATCCGTTTTGATATTGGTGACATGCTTGGGCTTCCCCAGTGACATTTGGATACCCGCGTTGGTCGCTTGTCTTCTGAGACAATTGACCAGGATCGCCACTATTACCACAGATTAGCCTGTCTATTTGCGAACAAAAAGAGACGAATAGGCCTGCGAGTTCAATGAGTACGGAGTTCCTAAATGCTCTAAGTGCACGTAACTGCGTGCTCAAAGCATGAGGCCCCCACGGTGAGAAAAGACATCACCACGGTAAGTTTCACGTTGAAGCATTCAGATGAGACCTTTTACCTAGAAATATCGTAATATCGGATGTATCGCTTATAGTTTACCAGAAAGAGAATGTGATAGACAGTAACGCTTATTTTATCTGAAACAGGCAGTAAGGGAAATCAAAGAGAAATCTGGGAAGGGAATCACAATCGAAGGAGAGGAAATCAAAACCCTGAGATTTGCTGATGATATTGTCATTTTATCTGAGACTGTAGGAATCCTCCGTGGCTCAGGCGGCAGCGCGTCGGCCTCTCACCCCTGGGTTCCGTGGCTTAAATCTCAGTCACTCCATGTGAGATTTATTCTGGACAAAGCGGAGGCGGGACAGGTTTTTCTCCGGGTACTCCGGTTTACCCTGTCATCATTCATTCCAGCAAACTCTCCAATATAATTTCATCTGCCAGTCATTAATCATTGCATCAGAGGAGTGCGAAAGGCTTCGGCAGGCGGCAAAATTCCTATTCTCGCCGATAGATGGGGCTTCATTCATTCCATTCCTGACGCGATAAATTGACTGGAGACAGACTGTGGGATTTTCAATTTTCAAATGAGACTGTACAAGAGCTGGAAGATATTGACGGAGTCTTGGGTAAGGTGTACAAGATGAAAATAAACAAGTCGAAAAGAAATGCAATGGAGTGCAGTCGAACGAAGTCAGGTGATGCAAAAAATATTAGATTACGAAATGAAGTCTTATTTTAATTTTTTTTCAAGTTGCATTACGTTGTACAGATAGGCCTTATCTAGACGATGGGATAGGAATGGGCTAGGAGTGGGAAGGTAGTGGCCGTGGCCTTCATTGCGGTACAGACCCCAGCATTTGCCAGGTGATAAAATGGGAAACAACGGGAAACCATTTTCAGGGCTGCCGACATTGGGTTTCGAACCCACTATCTTCCGAATACTGGATACTAGCCGCACTTAAGCGACTTTAGCTATCGATCTCGGCAATGAAGTCTTAAAAAAGTAGATGGATATTGTTACTTGGGTAGTAAAATAATTAATGATGGCAGAAGTAATGAGGACATAAAATGCAGACTAGCACAAGCAAGGAAGACCTTTCTTAAATATGATAAATTTTCTCACTTCGAACATTGATATAGGAATTAGAAAGATGATTTTAAAAATTTCCGTCTAGAGCGTGGCATTGTATGGAAGTGAAATTTGGACGATAACTAGCTCAGAAAGAAATACAATATAACCTTTTGAAATGTGGTGTTACAGAAGAATGCTGAAGGTGAGATGGAATCACGAATGAAGAGATACTGAGTCGAATTGGTGAGTGGGGATCGATTTTGCTGAATTTGACCAGAAAAAGAGATAGAATAATTGGACACATTTTAAGACACCCAGGACTGGTTCAGATGGATTTTGAGGGAAGTGTGGGTCATAAAAATGATAGGGGTAGACCAAGGTACGAATAAGGCAAGCAGATTAGAGCACATGTAGGATGCAGCAGTTACGTAGTAATGAAAAGATTAAAGCAGGATAGGGTGGCATGGAGGGCTTTACTATGAAATAATACAGTCTAAAATAATATATAGATATGATACGTTAATGACAAATATGAAATTCGAGTGTTCTCCAAAGTATAACATTAAGATTGAAGTGGGCTCTGCCATAAAAAGTAATTGATGCATAGTTCATGTACAACGTTTACATAAAATGAACGTCAATTTCGTGATGATCCCACATGTTCAGCAGAATAACGAACGGATTCTGTGAAAATGATTTCATTTTGTGATCCCAAATGACAGAATTCCATAGGCTAATTGAGATTATAAGTCTGAATTACAACATAAAAATAAGTTCATCCTTTCACTCCACCTTACTTCTGACTTACTCGAATTATACTGTCGTATCATAAAATAAGTCAGACAATAACAAATTTTCTTCACTTTATCCCAAATATTTCAGGCCGATAGAGCTACCCTGAATTATTTTATGATTAAGAAAGAGTTTCCTGGTGCTATATACATTTTCAAGTGAAAATTCCATCTTACGTTAGATCGGAATTTGAAACCTTGATTATCCACTTGGAAAGGTATGTTATACATTTAACATCCTTTTAAGTGTAAGTCTGAAATAATGTTTGGCTTCCGTAAATTTGCACAGAAATTATTATTTTAATGTAATTATATATTGGCACTGGACCAGGAATCGATCCTCCAAACATTGGTGGAGAAGATCAGCACCTAACTACGATGGTTGCTCAACCGGTTAAGGAAGGATATTTATGTTTAATACTGGAAATAATCCCGAAATTCTTCTGCAGTTGAAATTAGAAAATGAATTTCTAAAATGTTAAGGATGGCGAATAGTGAATTCGAGAAGTGGCCATCTCTCAGGTGAAAGTGCCAACGCACTAAGTCTGATATCCTTTGGAAATGTTTGGTGAATAAATAAAGAAAAAAGAAATATATTTTCATTGTGAGTCAGTTGATTAAATCAGACTGACATGACAGCGGAAGCTCGGCGTAAATTAAGTGCAATATGTTGTCTATTTAACGCATCCTGTGAAGGAATCTCTAGTAATGAACACACACAATGGCATTGGGACAAATAGTGGCGTATGGCTTCTTGTCATTGTGGAGGTGTAGGATATTATGCGATGGTATTTTTCTCATCTTCCTAGCATCCGAAAGCTAGCATGATGGAATCAGTAAACAGTGGTCTTTTATCATCACCCATGTAAAATTATTCAACTGGTGGGGAAAAACGCTTTAATTTCTGAACAAGCCAGAAAAATAATGGAAATAATGGATTCACCTTATTTTTATAACGTAGAAACACAGGGAACTTCTGAATGTTACTAACAATAATTTTCGAAACGCCCTCCAACGGAAACTTTTGATCACGCCTTATATTTTATTATGCACTTCCTGTCGGCTATCGGTGGTGCTTATGCCACCCTTCTCTCGTAAATATTTCTCTTGTTCAACAAAAAGTACACCGGATGGCTGTTTGCCTGCAGCACCTGATGTGTTTCAATGCGGAAGGCAACGCGTTCCTTTTCCCCTCAAAATGGCCTTGAAGTGTCGACACATCCTGTCGGGCGTGGGTGTGCAGCAGATGGTTACGGACTTTTTCACGCAGCAGAAGACAGTGTTTTACCACACGGGGATCTTCAAACTGGTTCGTCGCTGGGATGAGTGCCTCAGTACTCACGGCGAATTTTCCTGATTAGCATCCTTATTCAGGACTGTACGGAGGTCGAACGGAAACATGTTATCGCCCCTTATAGAAACATTCGCGTGACGATCACTAATAATTGACGAACTCCTTTTAAACATATTCTAATCATTTGTATCCATTGTTCTCGTAATAACCAACCGACGATTGACGGTTGACACGCCGAGACACTTAGACAGGCAATAAGTCTTGAATGACCAAGAACAGCAGCTAAACGCGTTAATACGCTAGCCATTGTGGGGTATGAAATAGCGTATGGCTTTTAGTACTGGGAGCGTCCGAGAAAAAGTTCGGCTTGCCAGGTGCAGGTCTTTTAAACTGACACCCGTAGGCGACCTGCGCGTCGTGATGAGGATGAAATTATGATGAAGACGTCACATACACCCAGTCCCCCTGCAAGCGGAATTAACGAATTACGGTTAAAATTCCCAGCCCTGCCGGGAATCGAACCCGGGATCCCTGTGAGCAGAGCCCAGAATGCTAACAATTTACCCATGGAGCCGGACTATTGTGAGAAAGATCGACGTGGGTCGACGAATGGCATAGGGTCGTCTGTAGTGATGAATCGCGCTTCTGTCTTGTCCCCAGTGATCGCCGGAATCGTGTGCGCCGACGTACCGGGGAGAGGGGCCGCCCAGATCTTATTGTCGAGAGGCACACAGGCCAACACCAAGCATTATGGTCTGGGGAGCTATTGGCTTTAATGTGAAATCACAATTAGTGCTTGTTGAGGGCACTATGACTGCTCGACAGTACGTTGATAGGGTACTCAATCTAATGATTGTCCCTATGATGGCGAACATTGCTAATGGGATGTTTCAGCAGGATAATGCCCGGGTTTACACTGCACGCACCTCCAGAGAAGCTCTCCACGACATCACAACCTTAGAATGGCCCGCCAGATCCCCGGATCTCAGTCCTATTGAGCATGTGTGGGACATAATGGGTCGACAACTGGCCAACCGTCCTCAGCCACCCACAACTCTGGAACAACTGACCCGTGCAGTGCAGCAAGCATGGGCCACAATACCTCAGGAAGCGATACAGGGCCTTATTGACTCCATGCCTCGACGAATTCATCAATGAATTGCAGCTCATGGTGGGCACATCCTGTATTGATTATTGTCCAAACTTGCGGTCAGAGGGACCAGAAAGTGTAATCGTCGAAGCACAACCAAACACTCGTCCTGCATGTTCAATTCCAGCAATGTAGCACCACTCCGTCTGGGTGTTACAATTTCCATCTTCTTCAGTTTACTATTGAAATATGTAGGACTAAGGAGAAATACGCTCCAAAATCGTAAATGGGAACAACACTATCAACTAAAACCATATGAAAAAATAAATCACATTAAAGTAACAATGAGACATTGCCAAAGTATCCCCATCATTTTAATCCCTTCTCAATAAACGTGCAAGCCATGGCGAGAAATTTCACTAGTTTATCTTGTTCAAATCACCTAATTCCGAGAAAGTAGAATTTTAATATTTCGTGAGCGCTTCACAAAACCAGCACGCGACACACTCTCACAACGAATGTGCAGTGCAACAAGTAAGCTCCCCGCCTCACAAGCTCGTGATCTACGAATCGAATCTCACCTCCGTTGTATTTTGATGTGCTTTTCTTTCACAGATTATTGAATGATTTGGCCACAAATTTTATCCAAACATGAAATGCAAACTGCTGAAATGCTGGGTGATCCAATGTGATACCAAACTCCTAATCATCAGTTACGACTAGGAGGCGGATATTGTTGAAATGTCATTTTTTTATCCTTTGCATTAGGACGTTGTTCTGCAGTATAGAATTTCATTCTGCGATACAACAAACAATAATAACACTATTATTTTGCATTATTTTCCACTTTTGCTATTTGGGATGATCAGTCATTATTTCAACTTTCTAGAAGTTTTGAAAGATGTTTAGTTCATTCTGAAATGGTTTTTACATTTATGCATGTAGGACGAAAGTCAACAAGCTACAACATACAAAATTATTCTTTATTCTTATAGACTTTTAAATTTGCTAAATAACTGAGAACAGTTAATCGCGACTAAGAAAGGGTAAAGATTTATACCTGTGACTTTTGTGATTGCAGGAACACAATACAGAACTGTGATAATTAAATTGTATCAACCACAGGGAATGCACCAGCCCTCGCCTCCGCCCCTACAGTAAGTCATTTACCCGCGCGAGCCAAGAAAATAATGGAAAAGAGATGGGACTGGAAACGACAGTTATATAGTTTTCCGCTTCAGTACAGAATTATCCTCACAAGTAGTTGTGGTTTAAGATACAACCCCAGCATTTTCCTGGTGTGAAAATGGAAACCATGGGAAGCCACCTTCAGATCTGTCGGCAGAGGGGTTCGAACACACACACTTCCGAATGCAAGCTAATAGCTACGTGATGCAAACCGCGCAACCACTTGGTCAGTATCACAAAGTGCATTTTAATGCAGCTAGTGAATGAACTTGGAAATGACGTGTTTACAAGATATTGGCGTGTTATTTTGTAAACTGCGCAGTGTTAAAGTGAGTACGGAAAGGAATTTTTTTACAACAGCACATTAACCCTCCGTGGCTCAGGTGGCACCGCTGAGTTTCGTGGTTCAAATCCCGATCACTCCTTGTGAGATTTGTGCTGGACAAAGCAGAGGCGGGGCAGGTTTGTCTCCGGGTACTCCTGTTTTCCCTGTCATCTTTCATTCCAGAAACACTCTCCAATATCATTTCATTTCATCTGTCAGTCATTAATCACTGCCCCAGAGGAGTGCGACAGGCTTCGGCAGCTTGCACAGTTTCTATCCTCACCGCTAGATGGGGGCTTCATTCATTCCATTCCTGATCTGGTCAAATGACTGCAAACAGGATGTGGATGTTCATTTTCACAACAGGACATTAAACGAAAATATCATCTGAAAGCTGTAACGAGTGCGATGAACAATTAGTGTTCGCAGGTTCTTCAGGGGGCAAAGTACTGCATCCAGCAATAGCTGAGTAGTGAGCGGAATAGGAATATAGTACTTGTAAAATTATCGTTACACATTCACCAGAATCCACTTTGGTAAAATATTTTAAAGTCGCCTTTTACATATTTTTAAGATATTCTTCCATACATTTAAAAGCATTTTATTGATCACTAGCAAGTCTGCCCGTGCTTCGCTATGGTATTCTACATTGTATACGCATATCAAACTAAATTACTGTACATGCAGCGAATAAGATTTTTTAAAATTGGAATTCTCTTAGCGATATCTGAGAAACGGCATGGGCAGATCCCCATACGTTGTTTCCAATATAAAGTATGAGTTGCGGAGTTGTGATGAAAACGGCAGGCTCACTTGCCTACTGCCTTTCACAATCGAGTTGGGAAAATTACATAATAATGGCAGGCATCTTCCCTACTGCCAGTCAAAATTGAGTTGTGGTGTTATCATAATGACAGGCCCGTTTTTCGACTTCCAGCCAGCTTACTGCCAGTCACAGCGAGTTGGTGAGTTTCCATTAAAATAGTAGGCCACTATACCTAATGCCAGTCACATTTTAGATGGATAAATTTGTTTATAATGGCGGGCACCATTGCCTACAGCCAAACACAATCGGGTAGGGGAGTTTTGAACAACATTGCATGCTCCCTTGCATTCTGCAAGTCAAATCGACAAGGGAATTATTCATTACAGTGGCAGGACCTCCTAACTAATACCACTTACACAAGAGTTGGAGAAGGACCATATTCCTACTGCCACTCAAAGGCGATATATGGAGTACTGATTACATAGTAGAAACACCCCTTTCGATCGATACAAATCGACATCAATGGATATATATAGATCAACATACGAAAGTATATGCATGTTTACAATATTGCAGATCCCCATTTACAGATTAACTGCTGCTAAAGGGTACGTCATATCAACAAACGGATTGTACCATAAGACGCCATACATAGCGGTCTAAATGGCTGGCCCTATGATATTCTCTTATATCTCATATATTTATGGGTGAGATGGAGATAGGAACGTTGATTAGGGTGAAATTTGGGTAAGATTTTCGCACAGTGCATTGCTTCTCGGATAATTACGTGAGAACTACAAACATAACATTTGGCTCCCATGGCTTCTGGGTGGGCCAATGTCCATGCAGAATTTGATGATTCTATCTATCCTATAAGTGATTCAAAGTATGAATTACGGGTGTAAAATTTACAAAACTTACCCAAAAACGAGAAATATAGACAGATCTAACGTATATGGGATAGAAATACGATAAAAGGTCATAGGACCAAAGCTGCAGATCACTCCAAATTGAACGGAGATTGCACCATCCGTTTTGTGATAGGATTTACTGTTTAGTTACAAAATACCTCAAACGAAGGCTTGCACTGTCATTAAAATTTCCTCCATATCTAGATATTCTTCGGGGATAGAAAGTAAAAATTTTAAAGATCTTGGAAGCTTTCCGTCGGTTAAAGTATGAAACGCATAATATTGCCAAATTTCTGTTTTCTAGCTCATCTGGTAGATTGTGGCGCATTATCAATTTTGGGGGAGGACTTAAAAATACCACTTTCAGGAAACTAAATATAAAAAAATATGCCGATGGTCATTATTATCCCTTAAACGGATAGCTGTACAAAAATTTCGCCAAAATAGTCAATGTACAGACACACGGTCGTTACAATTTTATTGAAATAGATTTTCAGTGTTTATTAGGTCGACAATATCTGGTCACTGGTTATGATTCTACATGTGTGCGTAGTTCCATAAACAATCAATATTTAACATTAAAAATGTTAACTTTAGACAATCACTATTGCGCATATTTTCAATGTGGCTCTAATGCAAATAAGGTGCAAGCTCAGCATCAAATAAACCCACGGAAAAACTACAGAAGCGAGCTGGTGGAACGAAGAGATTGTATATTATACTGCGCTTTCGTTGTATGAATGTACCATGTGCTGGTCATGCAAAGCATCCTGACACTATTCAAATTACATTTTCTCGGAACTGGGTGGAAGTTGCACTTTGTAATTTGAACCAGTGAAATTTCTCGCGTTGCTTGCATGCATGTCGAAAATAAAGCTTGGGGACACGTTGGATAGGTCTTAGTTTAAGTTGATAGTATTGTGGTAGGGATAATTATGGTGATATGTACATGGTAGTCAATTTATCTCAAAAGTCTGTACCCTAGAAATACAATGTACTTACTTACTTCCTCTTCATGGATTAGGCTAATAGCCTGTTCCGACCTCAGATTTCATTCCATCTCTTCATAGGACGAACAATATCTCTTCTTCCCGTAGGATGGTATTCCAGGGCAAGTTTGGGGATTCTGTTATTATCCATCCTCAGAACGTAGCTTTCCCAATTTATCCTGTTTTGAAATATTCTTCCGTTCACTGAGAATATATTTAATTGTTGTCTTATCTCTTCATCTCTCTTATCTCTTCATTTCGTATTTTATCTTTTAGGGAGTCTCATTTCAGAAGATTGTAGATTGTAGATTTCAAAAGATTGTATTTTATTCCTATACCTTGTTTTATACACCCATGTCTCACTTCCATATAAATACAATGTTGATTACATTTTTACCGTATGAAGGAATCAATGCGTGTTCAATAAATTATAAGCGACCAGGTATCGATCTCTGGTATATAGCAAAGATAGAACGAAGTGGGATTAAAACGCCCATAGACAGTGGGTTGTAGAGGGGAATAACTACCACTGCTATCGTTAAGAATTACTGAAAGATCATTCGCATTTTTTAAACATAATTTTAGTCACCAAGTGGTTTCCAGCCGTAATGTTTTTTGACAGGAGAAAGTAATTACAACATGGTCAATGTTATTAAGTATCCGTAATTTATTGTTAGAAAATAAGAGGAAGAAAAAATAAGAGAGCTTCCATGACTTAAACGATTTAGGTCATTCGATATTTTACTCCAGGATTTCTCTTGAATATTGATTAAACACATGAGTGTGTGTTACAAAACCGCTGCCTATAGCTTGAAGAATGTCTCCAACCTTTTACTTAGTTCTTCATTTATACTGGTAAACTCCGCTGACTAGTACGATGAACTGAAAAACCTGCAAGCAGTATTATCATCGTCTGAAGAACTATAGCCGGGTTCTTTCTTGATCAAATATTAAGCATATTTTTGCACGAAGGTTCTCAGCAAATCGCTTCTTTCCTGAGGAAAGCAACTTCAAATCTTCCGCTGAGATTATCCTATATTCCTTCACACCTATACTGAAGGAAAAGTGTAGTAAGAATTCCATAAATGTTATACAGGCATGAAGAATGAACATCCACGACATTTTTTCGTAACTTTACGAAGAGCATCAGAAACATAACATTTATGAGAGGAGATTTCCTTACGTAAGTTCCATATTTTCCCACCTACCATAGTAAAAGATACTATTTATTTTCATGCAGGTTTATATTAAATATCTATCTTCCATTTTATTAATTTTAGTATTAATAAGTTCTTCAGGTCCCATTTCATAATTGCTCGGTAATATCTTGTTGAAGTGGATCTAAGTTATTTCCATATGGCCATTTTGTTGGTAGTGTGACTGAGGAGTGAAAGAGATCTCAAGTGGAACTAACGACGTAAAAGAGGTAGTAATAGGTAATACTTCTTGAAGGATTATCAACCATATGTTTTAATTGCTATGCCAAATATAGTGCTATCGCAACAACATTTAATGATTAATTTAATAATAATCCGAGATTTTGTTTAAATCGATTCTTCTATGCCTGGAATGTTCACAATTTGAGTGAAAATTTGTTCAACCAAATTCTGCAACTCCACTTATGTTGAAACATCGGAAATACGTACTTTTTAATTTATTTTCTTCAAGGACAGCACAGGTATTTTGCTCTCCTTTATCATAAGATGGATAAATATTACATTATCTCTGCTTTGCTTTTTTTATCATGAGTCGGGCTGAGTGGCTCAGACGGTTGAGGCGCTGGCCATCTGAGGCTAGATTGGAAGGCTCGATCCTGGCTCAGTCCGGTGGTTTTTGAAGGCGCTCAAATACGTCAGCCTCGTGTGTGTAGGTTTACTGGCATGTAAAAAATTCCTGCGGGACTGAATTCCGGCACCTGGGCGTCTTCGATAACCGTGAAAGTAGTTAGTGGGACGTAAATTCATTATTATTATTATTATTATTATTATTATTATTGACAATTTCTCATGTTTTTATTAAATAATTATGGCAAGGCTTTCAGTAATGTGTAAGGCACTGAGATTGAATCGTGTTTCCTTTAAACTTTTTTAAATTTTAATGCTCTGATTGGAGTCACTTATGTGTATTTCTCGACTAGGCACGCCACATCTCTTTTACCTGAAGAGTTAAATAGGAACCCCAGCAGCAAATAAAAACTCCCCATAAGAGTGTTCTGAGATCAAGGAATTTACCCTTCTGAGTTTCTACCTTTGGAGATGGCAGCAAACCCTTTTATTACCTCACCCAATTTAGTTGGGATTCTTTGAAATATTTTCTGCTCATTTAAAAATAACTCTTGTTGAAGTCAATATCTCTGCTTGAAGAAATAAGGTTTGCTTTCGTTCCGTGACTTTTTTCTACTTTATATCTAATTGTGTAATGGAACTTGATATTTGCTCGTTAAACCTTTCTTTATCAATTTCCTAAGCTTCAATCAGATATTTAGTTCGTAAAACATTCTCCTCTCCTGAATGTGGGAAATTAAACAGCTCCTTCCATGTAACTCTCTGTCTCTGGGACCTGGCAAAGCCACATTGCGAGCTCACCAATCGGTTACATAAACGTTAATATTTCACAAATAGGTTATAATCGGCAACTGTCCGACTCGTTGGCTGAATGTTCAGCGTACTTGCCTTCGGTTCAGAGGGCGCCGGGTTCGATTCCCGAACGAGTCGGTGATTTTAACCTTCATTTGGTTAATACCAATGGCCCGGGGGCTGAGTCCTCGTGCTGTCCTCAACATCACTGCAACTCACACATAACACTATCCTCCACCACAATAACACGCAGTTATCTACGCATGGCAGATGCCACCCACTCTCAACGGACAGTCTGCCTTAGAAGGGCAGCCACACGAAATTATTATTATTATTATTATTATTATTATTATTATTATTATTATTATTATTATTATTATCGACAACTGATTCTTATATAAACTGAAAGTATAAGACATTAAAATTAATGAAAAAATGAAAGGAAATCGTGTATGGCTTTTAGTGCCGGGAGATCCCAGGACGGGTTTGGCTCGCCAGGTGCAGGTCTTTTCATTTGTTGTCCTTAGGCGACCTGCGCGTTGTGATGAGGATGAAATGATGATGAAGACAACATATACACCCAGCCCCCGTGCCAGGGAAATTAACCAATGATGGTTAAATTTCCCGACTTTGCCGGGAATCGAACCCGGGTCCCCTGTGGCCAAAGGCCAGCACGCTAACCATTTAGCCATGGAACCGGACATTAAAATTAATGAGATATCTCGTTTGTTATCAATCGAAACCAAACTCAAACAAAAGGCTCAATGTTAAATTTAAAAAGTAAATTTTGAGAAACACCTTGCAGTGGATTTTCGTATGAACACAAACACTGTTAAATTAAGTGAAAAACGGACGAGATGGCCGTGCAGTTAGAGGCGCGTGACTGTGACCTGCATCCGGGAGATAATGGGTTCGAATCCCACTGTCGGCAGCCCTGAAGATGTTTTCCGTGGTTTCCTCTTTCTCACACCAGGCAAATGCTGGGGTTGTACCTTAATTAAGGCCACGGCCGCTTCCTTCCAACTCCTAAGGCTTTCCTATCCCATCCCTGCCAAAAGACCTATCTGTATCGATGCGACGTAAAGCCACTAGCGAAAAAAAAAAGAGAAAAATAAAATAAAAATTAAGTGAAACAAACTGAATTATATAGATAATTCCAATACATGAAGAATAACTGTTTCCTGAAGGTCCGTAGTGTGCCATGTACAGTATTCAGTGCGTCATTGACGAGAGATACACAACTCACTTCTTAGTCTTGTTTAAGAGAACTGATATCTCTGCGCGCTGAGTTAGCGCAACGATAAACATTTCGGTGTCGTTAAACCAGCTTACGGGAGGGACCCCGCCAAGTGTAACAACCCGATTTCCAAGAAACTTCGCGCAGTGAATGAGAGATCGAAGTAAGCGAACACATGCTTCGGCTTATTCGTAGACACTCGACCGATTCCGAAAAAATGACTGTCGTAGTTTCCGACGTGTTTTACGTACTTTTTAGGGCGTAACAAGTTAAATTGACGCGGAGGCGCAGCAGCTATCACCGCGGCTTCACTCATTTGCACCCCGGGTTCAAATCCCGGTGAAATGTGTTACTATTTTTAATTTATCTCTTATGTCCATTGACGATCACTAACCCAATTTTTCTCATCATGTTAGTGCATACAAGGGCATTATGTTGATTGCAAAGTTACATCTGGGTCTCACAATAAGTGTTACGTATTTATTATTGGTATTTTTCAGGGATTACATTGGTCTGTAAGTTCATTTTTTATATTAACGCTTCAGGGAGATTCGATGACACTGATCGTAGAAATACTCGAAACAAGAAAAATTCGTATACTACGAGTATCGCGCGAAAGGAGGTTTGGTACTGTAACATTTCTGGGTGGGATGTCACTCAGAAAAGGAACGTCGTTAACATTACTGAAGTTTTCACGTGTTGGCAATAAGTTTGTAATAAATAATAATCATATGGCCTCAGCTACCGTGTGCATACATTTCAATTTGACGCCATGTGGCTGTCTGCTCGTCAGTTTCGACGTTCCGTTTTACTCTAGGCTCACTAGATGGCAGACCGAGTAAACCGGAACTCTCTTGGGCGTCTATGACAGAGATTTAATGAATTTTGTCGGTTAAACACCAAATGTGTCACCAGAGATCTTTTACATGCCGACATCGTACGACATGGAGTGTCGAATGGACTTTTTCCCGTCCTTCAAAAATCCGCCTACCTCTGCCGGGATTGAACACGCTATCTTGGGATCCGGAGGCCGACATTCTACCACTGATCCACAGAGGCAGCTAATAAGTTTGTGAAAAGCACGGATAACGGATTTTTTTTTCAAAAAACTGGTGTTTGCGATTGAGTATAAATCAAAGAGTTGATTTTTATTGCGTGGCGTTTACTCGTGCAATTGGTGTAGAAAAATTGATATTTTAAAATTCATTTACTAGACAGAATATTAATCGATGGAAACTGACAACGATATTTCGAAATACAATGAAAAACACCATTCGTGTAGCAATTGTCAATGGACGAAAGTAAATGAATGAAACAAAGAAGCACAATTCATCGGGATTTGAACACGGGGCCACGGTGGAAGCCACTGCACTACCACGTCGCTTCAAACTGCAACGTGCTGGTAGGCATCGGTAACTTCGACCGTCTTTTTATCGGAAACGGTCGAGTGTCTACGGATGAGCTGAAGTATGTCTTCGGTTATTTCGACCCAACCCCACTGAGCGAAGTTACCGGCTAATCGGGTTGTTAAATTTGGCTCGTTCCCCTCGTTAGAGCTGACGCATGTAGGTTTAATATGCAATTATCCGTCGTCAATTGTAAGTTGTCCATCTCCTTGGATGAATGGTCAGCGTAATAGATTTCGGTTCAGGGAGCCCCGAATTCGATTCCTGACCGGATCCGAGATTTTAACCTTGAATGATTAATTCCCTTGGCTCGGAGACTGGGTACTTGTGCTGCCTTCAACTTCCCTACAAATTATAAATCACAATTAAACGCAGTTTCTTAGTCAAGGCAAAATGCGGCCCACGCTCGTCGGAGGATTTGTTTGATACGGGCTGCACCAGACTAACAGGAGCTACACAAAGCTATTGTTAGCTGTAAGTTGCTGATGGTAAATAATGGGGAAGGATGAAGTGAAATTTAGACTAATATCACGCTAGAGTTTTGCTTTCACACACACAGCGCATCACTGCAGTCCACTGGCTTGACGGTAGAATGCAGTACGTCCGGGCAATTGGGCGTACATAATGTGCCTCTCTGCCTGTTGTTGCGCGTGACTATGCACTAAGACAACGCTCTGCGACAGAATGGGTTTCCTTGTATTTGGTCCATATTCCACATCAGTATCGAGAACAATAGCACCCGAATATCAACCGAATTACGACGTGGAATGCAAGAAGTCGCCAGCCAATTTGCCGCAGGTGTTCTGAAGAACGTTGAACCTTTAGTACCTTAGAATTTATCATGACGATTCGTTCATATCATTAAACATGTGAGAGGTATTCTGACGTATGCTGTACTCGTAAGAATATTTTTAGAATATATATTTAGCATAGTATTTCTCTTCTTTACTCCAGATGATTTTTTGTCAAGTCGCACCGACACACGCAGACCTTACGACGACGATGCGATAGGAAAGGCCTAGGTGAGGGAAGGAAGCGGCTTTGGCCTTAATTATGGTACTGGCACAGCATTTGACTGGTTTAAAAATAGGAAACCACGGAAAACCATCTTCAGGGCTGCCAACAGTGGGGTTCGAGCCCATTATCTCCCGGACGGAAGCTCACAGCCACGCGCCCCTAAACGCACGACCAATTCGCTAGGTCGATTTATTTTTATATCAATTTATCAATTTTGGTACTAATAATGCTAATATACAGAACATATATTTGCAATTTGCTTTATTCGTATCCGGGAGACAGTGGGTTCGAATCCCACTGTCGGCAGTCCTGAAGATGGTTTTCCGTGGTTTCCCATTTTCACACCAGGTAAATGCTGGGGATGTACCTTAATTAAGGCTACGGCCGCTTCCTTCCAACTTCTAGGCCTCTCGTATCCCGTCGTCGCCATAACACCTATCTGTGTCGGTGCGATGTGAAGTCACTAGAAAAAATCACAATTCTTCACGTCGCAGCGACACATCGTCTTATGGCGATGATGCGATAGGAAAAGGCTACGAGTTTAAAGGAAGCGTCCGTAGCCTTAATTAAGATACATCCCCAGCATTTACCTGGTGGGAAAATGGGAAACCACGTAAAACCATCCTAAGGACTGCTGACAGAGTGGTTCGATCCCACTATCTCCCTAGATATATATGGTTCTCTTCCAGGCAACGGAAGTGTGTGTCATAAAAGACATCGAAACATCGTTTGTATAAACACACTGCATATCCACTAAGGTTTTTTCCAAGGATGATAATGAGTACGGAATAATATCAATGAAGTGAAGAAACTAAGCAACTGTTATGCACAAAAATGTATGCACTGGACTCTACAATGTGTCTTTGTTGGCAGTGGCGTGAAAATTCAAGCTTGAACCCGTGTGGCTGTTAACTCAATCTACACCGTCTCCGCCAGGTTTCTAGCAAAATATAGTTATGATTGTTTTCGTTGTGCAGCCCCGAAAGTCTCCCACGGTCTCGCTGTCTGTAGTCCCTGGCGTCTAGTCACCAATTGTGACGAAGCTCTGTAACATGGGATTGTCTTTTCACAACCTGTCGTTTGTATCCTTGCTGCTAAACTCGTCCTATGACACTGGAACAAAAGTAAACAACCACTAGAAAGCAAATATAAATGAAGCCTCGGACACTGATAATATATTTATGTATTTTTTAATTTCCTATACTCTGCATTTGAAGTCATGCCATCGCACTTGTGTATAGGCTAGTGGTTCATTTTTTGAAGGATTTGGTAAGTTTATCCCCCCACTGGGTGCAGGCAGCATAAGCTCGCAAGGAGGGGCATTTATTCAACTCACTAATTTCTTGTTAGCTGAGGGTTCTGATGGTACTGCTGGACATCACAGCATTCAACCGTTCTGACTAATGATTGGCTGTATTGCTACAGGTTTATGTATATTCTTAACGCCAAATTCCTTGATAAATTGTGCAACATTTTAACAATAATTTTATTAAGGTCCATTATTGTCGCTCTTGTGTGCAAATGTTTGCATTGTTTTCAGCTTATGCATGTTCATCTAGCATGTTGCTGGGGCAACATGTATAATAGCAGACCCTTTAGTGCCGTATTTATGCTGACAATTCCAGAGAGATGTTTGATAATTGAGGGGTACAGGAGAAAACTACCAGAGTCCAAAAACTGTAATTTTCCAGTAGAAAGTAAATAAACTTCCACATGATTGAACTCAGATACCTTTGTGCCATTCACAGCAACAATTACTTTTAAATTTTGTCGAGTACTTATTTTCCACTAAGACTGTAAAGATAATTAGGTGTAATTTACCTGAGCAATTTATTATTCAACTAGTAAATGTACCTGTGCTTCACTACGGTATTCTACATTTTATACGGCTATCGAAATAAATTACTGTACATGCAGTGAATAATAGTTTTTAAAATTGAATGTCTCTAAGCGTTATTCGAGGAACAGCATGGGGAGGTCCCCATACGTTGTTTACAATCTAAAGTGTGAATTGCGGTGTTGTGTTGATAACGGCAGGCTCACTTGCCAACTGCAATTCACAATCGAACTGGGAAGTTTACATTATGATGGCAGGCCCCATTGCCTAATGCGGGCTCACAATCGATTTGAATGTTTTCGCTACAATCGCAGGCCCCCTTTACTACTTCTAGACATATTGCAGTTGAGGAATCTTGTATTATAATGGCAGGCAACTTCGCTCCAGCCAGTCAAAATTGAGTTGTGCTGTTATCATTATAACGGCAGGCGCCTTCTCCTAATGCCAGCCATCTTACTGCCAGTCATACAGAGCTGGCTAGTTTCCATTAAAATAGCAGGCCACTATGACTAATGCCAGTCATATTTTAGATGTGTACATTTGTTCCTAATGGCGGGCACCCTTGCAAACAGCCAAACAAAAATCGGGTAGGGGAGTTTTGAAGAAAATTGCATGCACCCTTGCCTTCTGCAAGTGAAATCGGGAAGGGAATTATTCTTTAAAATGGTGGGCCCTCCTCACTAATGTCACACAGGAGTTGAAAAAGGACTCCATGCCTACTGCCAGTCAAAGTCGATTTGGGGAGTACTGATTACAATAGCGGAAACACCATACCTTGATCGCTACAAATCGACATGAATATATATCGACATACAAAGGTATATGCATGTTTAAAATATTGCAGACCTTCAATTACAGGTTAACTGCTGCTAAATGGTACGTCATATTGATAAGCGGATTGTACTATAAGACACCGAATTTAGCGGTCTAAATGGCTGATCCTATGATATTTTCTCGTATCTCATATACCATGGGTTAGATTGAGTTAGAAACGGTGAATAGGGTGAAATTTGGGTAGGATTATCTCAGAGTGGATTACTTTTCGGATAATTATGTGACAGCTACAAACATAGCATTTGGCTCACATATGGCTACTATATGGGCCAATGACCGTGTAGAATTTGATGATTCTATCTTAATTATTAGTGATTCAAAGTATGTATTATGCGTGTAAAATGTCAAAATCTACTTACGATTGAGAAATAGAGACAAATCTAAGATATAAGGGTTAGAGATACGACAAAAGTCAATAGGACCAAAGTTGTAGATCACTCCAATTTGAACCGATATTGTGCCATCCGTTTTGTTATAGGACTTACCGTTTAGCCAGGAAATACCTCGAAATGAAGGTCTGCACCGTCATTAGAATTGCATGGATATTTAGATATTCTTTGGGGATAAAAAGTTAAAATTTTAAAGATCTTGGAAATTTTTCGTTGTTTACAGGCCAAAACGTATAATTTCGCCAAATTTCAATTTTCTAGCTCGTCGGGCAGATTTTGCCGATTAAACAATGACTGGATATTGTTGGTTTTCGTCCTAAATTTTGTTACAAACTTAAATCGTTTTTAAGTGTTTACATTGCATTACTTAGTACGTAGTACAGTAAAACGTAAAAACACAAGGAATTATGTTGAAAAACAATATTCTAAGTGAAAACACTACAGATCAGGACTATGATGAATCCAATTTTAAAGTCATTTGTGAATTACCGGAGCTTGCTTCCACATTTACGTTCGTGACTATCAACGTAGAAAAAGAAAAAAAGGCCACGCATTAATTCAAATTGCAGCTGA